>NW_010247585.1:0-18532 GCF_000690775.1 Eurypyga helias
ATATATATATATAAAAAGATGGAATTGACTCTTCCAATAGCTCGTTTCTCCCCCTTTGACTAAGACATGTATGGCTAAGTAAGTCTTAACTTCTCCAGAAGACAGAGCTGCCTACAGTTTTCAACTTTCTGGCTAAACAGACTAAATAGAGGCTTAAAAGAATAATAATCACAACTGAGATAAGGGTAAAAAAACCAACCTTAACACATGAGAAAATAGATTACTTTACAGAAGTACTTTGCAACAGTTGCCCCCAGCAGAGCCTATAGAAGTGATAGGGTAACTGACTTCTCCATTTAGAAAATCAGGAAGAACAGCACAATAATAAACCCCACTGGTTGCAAGGACAGGGGTAATGAAAGCTTCTGTATCAGTGCCTGCTTCGCTGTACTGTACTGCCAAGTTCCTGTCAAGGAAGCTGAAATGGAATGATTAACACATCCCGCTCCCTCATTATAGAGCATTCAATTATCCCAGGATACTCCATGGCAAATAAATCATTTTCAGTACAACACTGTACCACGTTTTCTGCACTGCACGCTCTGTAAAAGCTTGGCCAGCAGCGGTCTGCTTTTCTGCCCCTGATCCTGTGGTTTGCTTTTCTTGTCTTCAAACTTACCTAAAAGGGAATTTAAGAAAAGGCAGTGCTCTTATAGCAAAACTCTTAACACTCCTGGGTTAGAATTTGTATCTAGTAATTTTTATCAGAAGCTCCTTGCAGCACTTTCTTGATCAACAGTGCCATTTGTTCTTATTAAGAGGAATTTGACCATCACAAATCAAATATAAGCTAAAAGAGGGGAGATTTAGACTAGATCTTAGGAAGAAGTTTTGTACAATGAGGGTGGTGAAGCACTGGCACAGGTTGCCCAGAGAAGCTGTGGATGCCCCATCCCTGGAAACATTCAAGGCCAGGCTGGATGGGGCTCTGAGCCACCTGGTCTAGTGGAAGGTGTCCCTGCCCGTGGCAGGGGGGTTGGACTGGATGACCTGTAAAGGTCCCTTCCAACCCAAACCATTCTGTGATTCTATGATGACTTCTAAGGGTACTCTACCATCAGTAACATTATTTCTAATACTGGAAGGACAGTAGTTTCCTCTTCTCCCCCCTCTTGCTTTTTTTTAAAACAAAAACAAAACAAACCAAAACAACTCAACAAAACCCACCAAAATGCAGAATTACTAGTTTTTCATATGAGCAAACCAATGATGTAATACAATCCTCAACACTCAGAATAATGTCTTCCTGACACATTGGTGGAGTTACGGGAAGTGAGATTAAAAGGACAGACGACAACCGTAAGACTTCATACTTCTGCGTATACCTATATATAGGCACACACACACACATATATACATCAGTGGGAGTAGTAACACATGAAATTAAAGGAAATGGCAAATAAATTTCTAAAATATCGAAGAATACAAGATACAGGGATGATATTGTAATGTACATTGCACGCAGGAAGGAAAGGTTAAGTTTTTAGGAGTAGATAGCTAACTTTACCTCTAGCTGAAAGGCTCAATCACATAAAAATAAGCTTTTATGACAGCAATTACTAGATGCAAATTGTAAAGCAGAGTGCTAGCAGCATTCCACAAAGCCAGCCTGCTGCTCCTGTGTGTCACGTCATGACACAGCAATGTGGATTCATCGATTATCTATCTGTTCATTAGCCCTCTGCACGATGTTCTGGGGCAGAAAGTTGGAGAAGTTCAGCAAAAATTGACCCAAATCAAATTTTTGTCCAGAAAGATGAAGATAAATAGCAAGCCATCCTGGATGAAATTATTCTCTGCACAAACTACTATAATAGCCATATATATTTTTTAACTGACCTGTAACAATGTCCATTAGAACTATTTTAAGTTCTTATTTAAGTTGCAATCTTCACTGGGGCAGAAGGCAGAGAATCCAGATGCTCACAGCTAGTGAGACATTGCGACGGGAGTTTGACTTTGCTACCAGTATGCAGTAGTGCCTACTGGACAGGGTAGATGGGCTCCTAGCACCCCTACCAGAGAGCAGCAGAAAACCAAGGAATTCAAAGATAGCTTTGTAAATCCTACCGAATGGTACTGCTCCCCCCAGGCCTCCAGTTTCCTGGAAAGCTGCTCTCCACTGTTCATGTTAATGTTCATTTTTTGCTCAAAACATCAGCACCACTTTAGCCCAAATCTGTCTGGAACCCTACTTGTTAAAGCAGGATACTTTTGACAAATCCGATCAAACCAATTTATGGTGTCAATCCGTAACCTTGGCAGGATCATCTATGAAAGGGCAAAGGTCCGAAGATGACAGACTGAACAGCAGAGCCAGTGAATAACCTGCCCCATGAGGGTCTCTCCAGCAGGTAACTGTAAAGACTAGATAGAAATACTAATATTCTGAAATAAAAATTCAATTAGGGCCAGAACAAAAGAATTTAACTACCATATAGGGTACAGGAAAACACCTAAAAGTTAACACAGCTGTGAACTCCTGCAAAGCAGAGAGCAGAGCTTTGCAGTCACCCTGCTAGCAATTGCATCGTGTGCTGGGACAAATTAATACATCTTTGAGGAAAAGCAAGGCTTTCAGTTGAACTGTGAGAACAGATAGCACCGACCATTTAAAGAACCCAGCAGCAATAAAGGCTGTGAGGATGCTGGTTCACTCAGAATCTATTCACTCCGAGCCAGGGCGTACAACTGTTGACATGGAAAAGCTACAAATACTACAAGTGACCTGCCCATATGCACTCTCTTTTTGTGATTCCAATTATTTGGGGGGATCTAAGTTGTAAAATTACTGGAAAATATTTTGTACAGCTTGCAAGGGATTGTCAGGACAAGTCAGTTCGGCTAGGGTAGGTACTCTACATTAAAAGCAACGGCGGTAAAGGCAACTGTAAGCAGACTGAAGGCCACTGTAAATTGGGCAGAGTGTTCTATAGCTGATAGGCCAGAACAGCCAGCCAAAATAAATCTGTCTCTCTCTGCAAGTATTCTTCCTGAAATACCTTCCTTTGGAGTAACATTTTATTTTTAGAAAAATACATAAACAAAAGAAAATAATATCAGTGTTGTACTATTGTACACATGAATCCAAAATACCCGTTACGGTCATCACCAAAATAAATTATTGTACCGGTTTGAAATGGTGGGAAACTTCAGCTTCCCTTTCATTCAGAGGGAGAACATTTTAGAACAAGACATTCCTCTGGAAGAGCATATATTTTCATGGATTCAGATAAAAGTTATCATATATTTTTTCCTATCAAGGCGACGCACATCAAACTTAGTAGTGTGGGAAACAGAAAAGGAGTCTGATGAGAATCTTAAACAATCGTTTTTATGCAAGAGAAATAAACAATGCCATTTCCAATGTCTTTTGCAAGAGCCCCTTAGAAGTTTTCCACAGCCTTCTGAAAACAAAATAGCAAGTATTTGTGCAAAGAGTCTATTTTCATATTTGAATGACTGTAGCCTCTTTCTTGAGGCTAGTAACTGGGCAGCATTTTTCCAGTAAGCAGTGCACAGCTGAATTAAAAGACAGAGAACCCAGCTAAGAAAACACTCCTCTGTCCCCCTTTTCCTCCTCTCTTTTTTTTTGTTTTTTTTTTCTTAAACCACAGAGCAAAGTAAAGAAGTTTTGTTTAACAGACTGGAGCAATCTGAAAAATCAGAGCTCAGGTTGCGTACGTGTCAGCTTTTCCATTGCTGGTACAGTTTCCTTCAGCTATTCTGCATTTATTTTTAAAAGGTCATTAAGCAAGATACAAAAGGTGAAGTGCAAAGTTACAGATTTATAACCTGCCTGAGCAGTGTTAGACAAAGGGTCAATGCTGCCTTGCACACAAAAGCTTAGGTAAAGTAGGTGTCTGCTTTCTACTCTCAAATATCAAAGCCCAACCAAGACCAAATGCAGCTAAGAGTGTAACACATTGAGGGGACATTCACATCTGTGTTCTACCCTTTACTCTTCCTTTAATCAACGCTGCATATACTTTATTTATTTATTTGAACTCTTCCTTTCTTCACACTCAACATGCCTTTTGCTGCATTAGACTGCCTGCCACTGACATGAAAGAGAAGGCAACTTTAAAATATAGCTAGCATTTTTGTCCCAGTTAAATGGAATAGGTTAAACAACAGTTCAAGCTTCTTATCCCTCCAGATTTTGTGCTAAAAGCTAATCATTCTTCAGGTCACTCTTAATTCTTACTACTTTAAACTGCTGCTAGTTTGCCTCGTGTCTAATTAAGCAGACAAATCTTGGGATTCTATGATTCTATGATTATGCTAAAAGCAAAATTTAATGACTTCTGTAATTGAGTCACTCTTTTAAAATACACCGAAGGCAATCGTATTCTGGCTTATATTTCACTCAGTCATTTAAAGAAATACAATTAGAGGGAAAGGTAAGAAGTTTAAACACCCAGTGTGACACCTCTGTTCACATCTCATGGTCAAACTGGTCCTCTGATACGCCGCCAACTTTGCATCAAAAAGCTTCCACTGCAATTCTCTTGGTTATCATTCACATACTGGGGCTGCCTATGCTCAAAGAGGCTGTGGGCCTGAAGATTTATTCCCTTGTGTATGTCTTTTAAACAGGAACATTTTTATAATCAGAACGGAAGATAAAAAGGCGAGACCATGTGGCAAGCAACTGTTTACAGTCTGCTCCCGCGTGAGCCGGGTCACAACCGTGGGTGTGCGGTGATGGTCGATGTGCAGCGTTTGGGCTCTCGTGTGTGCAGTCCGTTCCTGCCCCCTGAAGAAGCAGGCTGATACAATGTGAACGGTCTTGGTTGCAGTCTCCAAAGGTGTATGTTTTCCTTTTGATAGGGAATAAAAATCTAAGAAAAATTAACCTAACTTTGTCTTCTGTTTGCTGGTGGATCACAGAAGAAAACCTTCAGCACCTGGATGAAGCACTGCGCTATGAATATCTGAACATCAGAGCTTAAAAATTCAGCCGGTTCTACCCCTGTGAGCTGGGAAATGTGTTCAAACCACAGGAGCGTTCAGGCTGGAAGGGCCCTCAGAGGTCCCTGGTCCAGCCCCCTGCTCAGAGCAGGGTCGCTGTGCAGTCAGACCAGGCAGCTGGGGGTTTATCCGGGTGGAAACCTCCAGCGACAGAAGTTCAGAGCAGCTGTGTGAGCCTGTCCCGCTGCCACCCAGGCCTCACGGTGAGCACGTTTCTCCTTGTATCACCTCAGAACCGATCTCACTTAAACGTGTGTCTCTCGTCTCCATCCTCCTGCCTTGCACCACCAAAGAGGCTGGCAGCATCTTTGCAATGCCCCCTTGTCTCTCTGGACCTGGCAGGGCTCGCGGCAGCGTGGGCTGTACTCAAGCTATGAGCAGAGAGGGATCATCACCTCCCTCAAGCCCCTGGCTTGGCTCTGGGTGCCCTTCACCTTCCGTGCTGGCAGGACACACTGCTGGCTCCTGCCGAGCTTGCTGTCCTAAACTTCAGTTTATGTTGAGGCTGCATCACATCAGTCAATGTTCATCTGATCCCCACTGCTGAACTCCTCTTCCTCCCTACCGCGGGGGAGCCTTCCTGCACAAACCCTGGATACGCTGTTCTCCCCGTGGCACCGGCTCCCAGAAGTGGTGGAATGCAGGAGAGGAGGGATCTGCCTAACGATGTAGGGGCCAGACCTCTGTAATCACACTGTTCCTTGCATTGTCTCGTTACTCCAAACATCGTAAGACAAACATCATTTGCAGAGCTTTCTTAATTTGCCACTGGTGGTGTCGGATCCTGTTTCTGGCTCTGAATCAGCAGCTTTCCTTTGTCGTTATCCAGGTCTCCGCTAACATGCACTCTTCAGCTTTCCTGCAGCTCCTCATTGGGAGGCCAAGGTTTGTTTACAATATGTATAAATATTTTCTCCTTTATCAAAAACCTGCATCAAGTGTATGGACAATTTTCAATCTGCAGGCCATCTCAGCCATTGCCTGTAAACATAAAAAAGGCTCAGACGAATACTGTGCTTTCTGTATCATATTTCAGCAACTTTTAAACAATGTACTCGCACTACTGACATACCTGGTCAAACATCCCTCTGATGTGAAGACTGAGTTAAGCCTCAAAACTGTTTCTTTGACTCCAAACATAGCCAGCACATCCTTCCAATTTATTTGTCAGGTTTGTTCCTTTCTTCTACCTTATTTTGACTAAAAAAGCCCTCGAATGGATGGTGAAAAGAAATATAAGTTGTAAGGTACTTTGAGAACATAAAAAACTAGAGCAGAGTCAGTAAGATATGTGTTTGCAGACCAGACCTGAAAGTCTGGGTAGGATGACCTGGCTGCTACAGCATACTGACAAAGCAAAGTCAGGATATTTCAGAAAATAAAATACCTTCTTTAAAATTTTTTTTTTTTTTTTTTTTTTTTTTTAACATCAGCTGTATCTGCAAGCATTAGGGCATGCCCAAGTTCAGTGACAACACTGCTTGGAGCAGAAGGCTGCACTGGATCAACTGTTGAAGTTCCTTCCAACCTGAATTACCTCCTGTGCAAAGTTAATACACCACACTCTTAACTAATTTGTATTAAGCCTGTGTCACATTCTGGGGAAAAGGCAGATGGTATAAGCCACCCCTGTCCCCCCCAGTCTGAGTAAAAGGGAAATGTTTGTTTCTTCCATGAGAGAAATTGAAACCTGCCTTTCCCAGGAGCTCCCCACGCTTCCCACTTCTGGAGAAGGGAGAAGCAGCACGTTACGTTAGCCATGTTACACAGAACTGAGAAACACCTTATGGCAAGATGTGACAGCAGTCTGGATATACTATTTCCAAAATGCAGAAAGCACAGGCATCATACACAGGAGCTCTGTGAGCTAACTCTTCTGTACTCTGCATCCAGTAATAACCTAATGCTGAATAAAAAGTTCAGCAGTACTTGAGGTGAATACCATTGCTTAAGGAAGTACAAGGAGCCCTGTACTTTCAGAGATCAGACACTTTGACAAAGGCCGTGAAGCATCCGCTCCTGTATTTTTTTTTTGCAGGGGATGGAACTACATGAACTCTGACAAACAAAAGCAGCACGCGACCCACCTGAGGACATCTGTTTGCTCTGCAGTCATGGTTTTTAAATACAGTGTCAGAAGTCAGAAGGCGAGGTGCAGTGAGTCAGGTAATGCGAGGTGGGAGGTTCAGCTGCGGTAGCTTTGTTTTTACACTTCTGTATTGGCCAGAGACGTGACTGGCTGGAACCAGCACTGGGGCGATGGTTTGTATCTAAAGGCTAAGGAGAGCATCGGAACCCCAGAGCTTTCAGGAGCTGCCTTGAGGCAGCACACACAGCTCTACTAGCCGGAAAAAACACACGCCATTCCTTGAAACCATGTGATGCCTCCGGCTGGCCCCAGACGCCAACAGGAAGGTAATGACCTTGATGGAAGGTGGTAATCAGGCTGGAAACAGGCAGTAGGATGGCAGCTTCAAATCCAACCAAAGGAAGCCTTTAACTGTTTGAGGTCTGCCTGGAATGATCCTAAATGCAAATGAAAGCTGTATTTTGCTATTATTTTTCCCCGTTTGTTTTCCACGCCAACAATGAACGGAGAGAGCCGGCTGGATGTTCTTTTGTACAAATGGATGTTCTTTTCATACTCGTTTATTTATCCTTTTCTAGGCTTCAAATGAGTAGCCATACCTGCTTTTGTTGTCTCCGCACTTCTCACAGACTTGAACAAACACAGGAAAGTAACCTGGGTTGGTTTTAACCCCAGTGCTTGTTCTGGGGGCATCACCACCACACAAGTTGCAAACACTGCCAGCACCAATTGCATTAAAGCACAACGATTAACTGCACTTTAACAAATTAATGGAAATTTTCCTTGTGATTTGCAGCCTTGATGTCACTTTAGATGAAACCTAAATAAAAGGGTGAACTTGATTTTCCAGTCTCTTTCGACTGTGCCTTCAGATGAACAATCACCTGAGCCTACGACACGTCCTACGGCCACCCTGATGTCCTACTCAGAGCCTACTGGTTCTGTTTGCCTGGAAAAACTGTGCAAACTGACAAAATCTGTTTCAAGGATAAACATTTAATCCCCAAATGAGAAGAATCTTGAGTCTGTGTGTCTATACAATAAAATAGCCAGGATGTCAGCCACCTGGCTTAGTTTCTTTGTGAGCTAGCGAGACGTGTGAAGGAAGCAACCATCAGCAGGAGCAGCATTTCTAGATTCTACAAAGATGCTCACAAAATGTTGGTTGATGTTAAATGCAGAAGCATCCTTAATATACTTTCTAGCTTGTGGCTGATTTTGCTAAAATGACCTTATCAAACATTGCTTTTAATTTTCCTGAACAGGAAATCTTTTACACGTGAACAAGGAAGTCAGAGGCTTGTCCCAAACAAAAGGCACAACCTTCCAAGCCCCTGTCGGGTTTTAATTTTCCTGAAACGATAAATCAGCAAGTATGGATGACTGCATTTCACTAACTTCTTGCTTCAATTTACGGGACCTCAAGGGAAGAGTGTAACAAAAACTGCAATTCATGCACACGCTGATGCCCCAGGCCCTTGGCCAGCGGGGCAGCCGTGCCCGCAGCCCGGGCACTTTCGCAGGACACTTAATGGCCCCGACCTGTAGACAGCAGATAAACCTATGGTGCAGAGACTAGCAGCGACACAGCCTCCTGTGCCAGTCATAGGGAGGGCAGGGAGCAGGAGGATACACTCCAGCGGTGACCAGCAACTCCAGAGCAGATGCAAACAATAGGATGAAGATGAAAAACACTTCTAGAGTTGGGCTTTTAAGATTTCCGAGGAAGTGAGAGGGGTCAAGTCCCCTTGGTAGCTGGGCATTTGCAGGGGTCGGTCCATCCGCGCTGAGGGAAGCAGGAGGGTTTGGCATAAGAAGGCACTTTCTCTCTCCCTCCCAGGAGTAAGACCAAAAGCCATTCCGAAAACAGTCTCTGCGCAAGGTTTAAAGGAAGGCTACCTAAAAAGGCCACATCTTTTTAGCACTTCAGACACACATAAAGGTCCGCGAACAAAATTCCAGCACAGGTCACTTCACATTTGCTCCTGTCTTACAAAATGGGCTCTGCGAATTTCAGAGTCCTCATCCAAGCCTTAGACAACTCTGATCTGGGAAGTTCAAGGCACTCAACAGCAGAAAACGGCTGCAGTTTTCTGGCAGTGATATGATCCCTTCGTCTATTTAATGGCCCTTGGTACACTTCTGAGTCAATAAAAGCTTTACTCCTGAAAACAGCACCTATGAACATCTTTGGTAACTAGAATTCTGCATTTCTTTGAAATTGTATGTTCAATACCAAGAAGCCTTAACAGGGAATTCATGATAGGAACAACACAGAGAACATTCTTTGATTCAACCTAAATTTTCATTATTGAAAATGTACAAATCACTCAAACGACACAGCGGAATTATCACACTTGTGAAGAACCACCACTGTGAATGCTCTGAAAATGTATCACTAGGCAGTAAAAACGACTGCATTGAGCAAGTGTCATCATCTAATGCTGCACGAATGCACCCATAGCAGCTGATAAATGTAGCAAGGAATGGCTTGATTTCCACAGACACTAGCTTCTCCCATCATCCTTGGTTAACTATACATTTAGTGTCTTCTTCAAGGGCCATACAATAAGCACAAGAATTTATTTCCAGCTAAACATAACCATACTGGTTTTGGAAACATACCAAACCCAAACAACCCCATGCAATACGTGATGCTGGACAGACCAGCTTGCTGTGGACTTTGGTCCAGTTGCCAACTCAACCAGATCTACTTCCTTTTTGGAAAAAAGCATGATTGTAATTGCAGTCAGTCTCTCATAGCCAGTGTCTGCTCAGAGGAAATGTCTCAACACTACATGCAATCAAGAAGAAAATACGTGAGCAAACACTCCTAGAAGCAGCAGCAGGAACACACCGGTACTCCAAGACTGAACACAAAGTACCTTCAGATCCTGGTTTCACAGACATTGTTTCTGAGAGCAAAACCTGCACGTATGTAAGTGATCATTTCACTTTTGAAACAGATTGTTTTCTAAGAAATGTGTCATTATTAACAAAGCAATACTGAACATGGAACAACTGAGAAAATATCAAACTTACCATTTGTAAACAATGCGAGAATTTCAGGTGAAAACACAGTTCCAGTACAGTCTGCTTACCCCAGTTACCGGAGTTACTGTTTCCTTTCTTTTCAGAAATTCCATGAACCAACAACTGGATTCACCTTCTGAAGGTGTATTTTACTTCTGAACTGCAATCTATCTGCAAGCGCACATGTCCAAGCAACAGCAAGATCCATTTTGACCTCTCACTCCTGTATGTTTGTCTCAGAGTTGCTACCCCTCCAGTGTCTCAGCAAAAGATTTTCACCTTTGACTTACCCCTTGGTTAGCCTTAGGTCCTGCATCAACTACAACCAAGCCATAGGAAACACCTAAGCTACACTGGCATACACGAAAATAATATCAACAAACAAGTGCATCGTGAATGGAAAAGATTCTATAAGAAATCCCATATTCAACTCTGACTAAAAAGCCTATTTTCTGAAACAGAGCATTCCCTTTCTTCCTTTCCTTTTCAGAACTCAGTGTAACCATCTGAATCATGCAGGGAGTGTGCTCTCTAGCAGTAACATGTCAAATGAGCCAGATCTCCAGCAGAATTTACCCTGCTAAACCCAGCTTGTATCCATTTTCCCAAGGACTTTCTCCCGTTAGCATTAACCTCACAGCAAGCTGGATTCATGATGGAGTGTATCTTCCTAAAAAGCCACTGCTAGTCTCTGTCTGTATGAAACTCCACTTATTTCCACAGGTGAACGTGGGCTTCAGGATGGCACCAAGATTTTTCCCTTCAGTGTAGCGGCACGTTTGCCACAGCCTACAAAGGAAAATAAAATGGAACCAAACACATCTCCCTGTGCAGGGACCACAGCCAGAGCACAGGGAACCAGTACAACGCACGGACCGAGGTCTACTTTCAACATTTAGATGGTGCAGGTGACCTTTTTTCCAGTCCCAGTTATTCCGTGATTTTACAGACTTACCAGGTCACAAAACATGTGAGGAAATGACTGCCTGTGTTGCAGTGTCTCACTCTTCCTTAGCTACAGGAAAGGCTTTCCTTCGCTGGCGCGTCACAGTTCGTCCTCCACCTACGCAAACGGCTCAGGAGCAGACGAGGCACCAACGCTGAAGCAGAACAGACACATTATTTCTTGGCCTGTTACTACGCACTGTATTTATTTTTTAACTTGCATCTTTCCTTCTGCTTCTGTGTCTTTTGCATGAACCGTACTTGGCGAGGGCTGGTTCTATCCAATGGAAACTCATGTTCAGCTTGACCCAGGATGCCTGTTGATCAATACAAGAACAATTAAACACATGACAACGCACAGGAGTACTAAGTGACCTTTACTTCAGGTTCTGTTGTTACACGCAGAACTGGAAATTCAGAAATTGTTCCCCCTGGTGAGGCAAACCCCTACGCTAATAAGCAACATGCAGATGTCTCCCACTGCGAACCAACTCAGTTATTTTCTCATTCTGAGAGGATAAGAAGTTTTTCCGTGATTGCGTGTCAGGAGAGGTGTGCCCCGGCTCCCACAGGCAGCGCTGGTGGCACCCTGCACTGCCCCTGCCCCAGGGCCAGCTGCCCCAACAGTTCTGCACCTGCCAGTAAAACCCCTGTCTCGCAGCTTCCTATCAAACCCTCCCACGATGGAAATCACTGAGTGATTTCCTTACAATCCCTTTCTTTCTGGAACATTTTGAAGCAAATCTTTTTTTACCTACTTTCCTGTTAAACTCAAAAGCAGCCTTATTTTCCACAGCACAAGAACCTGCAATAAAAAGATTACAGCTCAGCTCCTCATTGTCCCAGTACCCGCACAAAAATTAAGCAATTAAATATTTAAAAAGACATTCAATTCCTGCCCCCCCACTTCAATAACCTGCAGAAGGGTGTCAGTGGCAGGTAAGGAGGGATCCCATGTACAGCCACTGGTGCTTTTAAGTCCCCACTGATTTCATTTCAGATCTATCAGAATCACCCCACAGAAAAACGTGAGAACCGTTCAATGCGTGGTTCAGTGTGCCAGCTCTTCAGACTCATTTGTAAGAAGGAAAAGTCTCACTCTCATGCAGTCACACATTTCCAATAGGATTAAAGGGACTAATTCTAAAAACCAGAACAGAATGTTCTTCAAAGGGAAACTAAAATAACTTAAAACCAAGGAACAGCTGAAATATCTTGGTCCTTAGAACTAGGTGCTCCGCTGGACAAACTGCGAAGAACTGCTGTATGCTTACTCACACATTCCCATCTTCTGGACTGACAAATCAAAACTTCAAAGAAGGAAACCAGCTATTAAAAATTATCTGACAAGAAGTGACACTTCATCTGCATCCACAGTATTTAATTCGTTTGAATAATATAGTTACAGATAAACAGGTTCACTCCATATACAATTACCGATACCTTTTTTTAATACAGCTCATATTCCAGTACATCAACACTATTTTATTTACAAGGTATTTATGTACATTAACATCTCTCTAAAGTCAGTGCATTGTCATAAGTTTTATACAATAATTTACAAAGTGAATGTAGTTAATAGTTAACTTAATAAATTTACTACGAATTAATGAATTAATTTAATTAAAAAAATTAATTACAACCAATGTAACAAACACAGAAGATCAAATAACATTAGTAGATTGTGCTACCTGCTTAAATAAAACATTTTAAAGTAGATCAGTTGAAAATCTTTCGCTTTTCATGGAGTTTGCGTAGGGAGGAGTAGACAAACGGGTGTTGAAAAAGCTTCTCACCTAGAAATTCACAAGTCATGTTTGCTTTTCTTCAGTCTCAATGTTTAGACCCTTTAAAGATAAAAGACCATCTAGGGCAGGGAGCAACACTTCACAAGTAAGACAATACCCATTTTGGAACCGATCTGCTCTCCTCAGGGGCACCACCTCCAACAAAGGCAGGGAGGTTTTTGCCTGGGTAAAGACAGCCAGATCAGCTGATATAATTTCTTAAATGGCTAAAACTCAGACTTTTCTGGAAATTATAAACTTACTAGTACGTTTGGCATTCTTGTAAAACACATTAAAAAGGAATCCAAACATTTGTTTCAGAGATCAACCGTGTAAGTATCAATTTTGTTAGTGAAGATACGAAATCTAGAGGATTTGGAAGATGACATGTGACAAAATTAGTAAGGTCTTTAGACTCAGCTGAAGAACAAAAGGCCGAAAGAGTGAAAATTTTATCTTCCTTCAGATATGCAAACAGTTTAACACTGAAAGTGTTGGAAGAAATGCCTACTCAAAAAACTATCTTTTTTCCAGTCTCTGCTAAGACTCAGTCATGCTTTCCTTCATGCCATAAGCCTGCTGACTTAAAAGAGCATGTTGCAAGGGCACAGAAAGCAATTCTGTTTAATTGCAAGTATACGCATCACCTGTTGCAAAAAAAAAAAAGAAAATTTGAAAAGGCAACCAAATTTTGAAAAAAAGAAACTCCATTAAATTATGAAACCAATAACAAACCCCATCCATGAATGCTACGATAGCTACCTGACAGCCACAGCTTCTTATCTGTTTGAAATACACAGTGGATAATTCACAGCCATTCACTCCAGAGCCCTTACAACAACAAAAACAAACTATGTTTTTGAATTTAATTATTTGAATTTTTAAAAGTGCAAATTTAAAAGCAACACCAGTCATGAAACATAAGCTCAAGCATCTTTCTTTCCAAAAGCTGGGAACATTTTGTGCAATGTGCACATTTTAAGACACCATACGTGTAATCACAACTACTCTCTTCAACCTGAAGCTCCTTCTTGAGGCATCTCAGAAGTCTGAGATAGCACTCTTCAGGCAGAAAAGCCATTCCTGAAACATGTTGATCTGCACAGCCAACTCGTGGAGAAAACAATTATAACAAACCATTCAAGTGTAGAAATTAATCTCTTCTCAAATTATGATTTGGTTGTGCTCTCAACATACAGAAAGAAAGCAAGTGACACACATTAGTGGTGGCAAAACTGGAAACTTCTCCTACTCCTGATGATAATCCTTCATACTTGTGCACTCTTCATTCTCTTGCTTTCCCCGTTTTGCCAATAAAATGCAATAAAACTGCAGGAAAAAGGAGGTAGCAATATCATGTTGCCCAAAGACAACACTACATTTTTTTTCCCCATTATCTTAAACCTAAAGAGAGCCTTGGGGGGTTGTTAGAACAGTTGGTAAACTCTACACTACTTTGTTTTGCTCTTATCTGGACTATTTAATTTAGCTCTTATTTGGTCCTAGTCGGCTTTTCTCAAACCATTTTATTTAAAGGCCAATGGCAGTCTCAGCCTGATGTCTAACATCAGAAACGTTTTAGAGCATGTAGAGATAACGGAACAAAACAGTACTATCTTCATATTAACTGCTATTTAATTAGGGGGTTCTGTTTGTGCTTTCAGATCACAGGGTACAATAACTACACTCAGGTTATCTGTTTCAATAACATTTTTCGCCAAATGTAAGTTGCAGGACGCTATCCCTCACGTTTTCAAAACGGTCCGTGGAAGCTCATCTGTTCACTGTAAAACACAGTACTTCTTATAATCCGACTCAAAATCTTCATCCATGCTGCTCGTGTCTGCCATCTTTTTGCCGTCTATCTTTGGCAGAAATTGTGCATAGTCTACCCCCTGCTGCTCATAGAACAGAATGTAGGCAGAGTCGGTGTCGATCTCATCGGGATGCAATTCCTGCGAAAGAGAACAACGCCGTCTGAAGTACGCAACAGGACAACTGGTACTGCCACTGAACCTAAACCACACGTAATTGCCCTAGAAACAGTCTATTTAGCTGGCTGTTTACCACAAGAAAAATCCCATTCTCTGTCTCCCTTCTTATAGCTCCCAGGCTCCATTTTTGTCATACTTGAAGTATGACAAATTTTGTAGTGATAAATGCAAATACTTAGGAACTTAATTGGTTCAGTAACTGAATACAAAAATGCTGGCATCATGAAAAAATATTCTTGGAATTCCCATTTTAGTAATTTTGCCATCTCTGTACATAGTAAGAATCTTTCCTTAACCATGGCAACAGCTGATGAACAGATGTTAACTTGGAAAAAATCTCACGGACCATTTCAGTTAACAGTTTCAATATTTAACCAATGCAACTTTTGAGATGCTCGCTATTTCAAAAACCAGTTCTTACCAAATGTATTTCTGTGGCTCTGGGTAATGACCGTGAAAATTACTGTTACAAAAGTGAAGGGCTTACCTTACAGCTACTGTCGTTGTAGCAGTACCACTTGTTGTTCGGGTTTTTGGCATAAGTGACATAATGACCCCCTCCCATAATTCCTGAATGGCACTGAAGAAAACAAAGAAGAAAATGAATTCTGGATCAAACATCAAAACTCAGGACTCACAGATCAAATGATTCACAAATTCATGTTCTTTAGGTGAGTGACAACAGTTCATGACAATCTATACATCCGGAGCTGACTCTGCTTATATACCCAAGCAGAAAAACCACGATGCAGACAGCTACTTTTCAGTTGTACTCAGTTTTATGGCAAATTTATTTTGCTGACAGTGGCTCTACTGTTTTCTCCTGCCCAACAGACCCTTGCTTTTTGTAATGAAACCAACTGAGCAAATGCATTTAGTCAAAACAATGCCACATAAAGATAAGCTTACCAGCATAAAAAGTCCAACTTACTGAAATTGCATATAGGTTGTAAATAGGGTTAACGCATACGTCTTCTCTTTGGTCATCTGTAGTATCGTCCTCACTGTGGTTATCAATTTGACCGTTGATGCTGCTGTTGCTATATGCATTCTGCTCACAGATGTATCCGTTGGCCAGTGTCATCTCATTGTCCTGAGCAGTATATAGTTCACTCTGACTACCACCCAAAATCTGCCCTTTAGTAAGAGCATCACCTTGATCAGAAGTAAATCTCTGCTCTGGGTCAGTACCGTTCTCTTTACTTGCATCCAAATTTTCTTTGCTACTTGACAGTTTGTTTTTACCCAGTTGTGGTAGCCGCAGACGCCCTTTACCTCTTCCTAAAGTCCTCGGGCTACTATTTGGGCTACTGTTTTTACTTGAAGGACAACTGGTTCCACTTTTCCTCCCCAAAGACGGAGATGCTAAAACAGAAAACATTTGGACTAAGATAAGTAAACACGTAGTCTAGATTTTTTTTTTTAAAATGTGTTTTTTTGAATAATGAAACATTAAAGAACAGTTGTTTCACTACAACTAACAAGCAGAACATAAAACTATCTTGGTGTGCACACACACACGAATATAAACTGAAATTCCACTCTGAGGCAGGAGCCCACTCTCACTCTCATCCAGCCCAGGCACACAAGCAGACAGTGCCAGTACCTGTTGTCAACCAGTAACTTATAAGCATAGTGCTTTGGCCAAAGAAACATTACAATTTTCTTCATAATACATTTTTTGGTCTCCCTCCAAATACCAGTATTGACTGGAATTTTCCCTCATTATTACCTACCTTTGATATTATTCAAGACAGTAGTGTTAAGGGAGGATGGACTTCTGTTCAGTGCATCTCCCTCTCCTGGTGTACAAGTGATCTGCAGATCTATTTTTCTAGACTCCCCTTGGAGAGTCCGTGGTTCGGGAAGGCTGTCGACCTGGAGCGTTAGCTGCTTTCTTTGAAAATGACTTGGATCCCTTTGTACCAAAAAGGCACTTGGGTCAAAATTTTCTCTGGGAAATTTAACAATTTTCTGAGATTTTATCCAGCGGCCGTTTACAAACTGAAACCTTTTCAGGTGAATGATCTACGGAGAAACGTGTTAGAGAAAATTAAAGGAGAACAAACACATCACAGCCAGTAATTTCACTGTTAAAAATAATTTTTCCCTAAACATACATGTTTTAGCATATGCTAATAAAAAAACAGTAACAACGCTGTATGTGACAACTTGGATTTGGGGATCAAACTGGTGAAATATGGAACCAATATTTTCATGGCAAAATGATGGAATAGGTGGCCTTGATTCAGTGATCAGCACTGTGTGTTTTGAATAACCTACCAAATCTGAAAAGCAATAAATGCAGGTGTTGCACAACCAGACAAAAAAAATCATGTTACCAGCAGGACGGCCTAAGCATGAATTCTGTGTCACAACAGACAACGCTGAAGGCAAAACACCACCATTTCCTGCAATACATCAGCTAAAAAGAATTGAAAAGATTTGAGGTTTGTTTGATTTACCTGCATTACAGAAACCTATGAAGCAAACTAAGACAACGCCCCTCCTGAGACTGTGAACAAAAGCAAATCCTCTTTTTCAGAACAAGGAGACATACCTAGCAATTCAAATTTGTGATTAAAGTACTTCGGTTTTGAAGCTGTAGAGGAAAATTACACAAGATCATACCAAAATAGGGGGAAGTCTCCAAAGATCCAGTTTTTTGGTGGCCAAACAATGGGTCTTGCATTTGGAACAGTAGTACATCTCATCCTCCCCTAGTTCTTCCTCACTGGTGAAGGCTCTAAGACAACTGTCCAGGTTGATGGGCTCTGCTTGAGCTCGTCGGCTTTGTTCAACACTTTCATGTTCTTCTACAATCTAGAGTGAGATAAAACTGTATCTGACTTGGAAACATACAAACTGCTCAGAGGCAGGCCCGATTCACAGTATCATACAAATAACATCATGTAGTCATTTAGGATTACAGATAAAAACTAGATGCACTAAGTTGTAGCAGAAATTTGATTTCAGTTCTGAAGAGGCAGACATACTGTCCTTATTCTTGGGTTCTGCTTACAAAAGTATCCATAAAGCACAAGTTTATCGATTCAACTTATGAGTCTGAATGGCTGTTCTAGCTTAACTCAGCTATAGGCTTACCATCAGATATGTTTTGTTGACTTAATGAGGAAATAGGTTTATCCGCCTGCATAACTGTTTATAGCACTGGTGTGCTTAGAAAATGCATCAAATTAACATATTTTGTAAGTTATTGTGGAGGCTAGGACAAAAGCAACTTACAACAGGCAGAAAATACACTGCTGTGGTTTCTTAGCACCTTCCCTTCCACATTATGGTCACTTAAGAGGTCTAACATTAAGACATTAATTTATCCAGAATATACTACTTAATGATTACTGACTTTAGTGTAGCAGAAAATGGACAAAAGAAGCATCAAATAAAAAAATAAAAAAGTGAAATAGGTTGTGCTTTGGAGCTATTAACAACCAACAAAGGTTTTGTGTTGAAACCTTACCCGTTCTTGCGATGTCTGGTAGCGCAGGTGGAGTGCTGTTGGATCCCAGTCTACAGCAATGTAAGCATTCCCAACACAAGCTCTGTCTTCCGTGCACTCAATTTTGCAGCCACGACAAAATCTAAATCCAAATAATTAGATGTGGTAAATAAACTGCCCAATAGCTGAGTTTTATGTTACCTCACACTCCAGTTCTGATCCACATTTTGCAACTGTGCTGGATTCAGCC
>NW_010247586.1:0-1097 GCF_000690775.1 Eurypyga helias
CCAGTCTGTGATTCTATGATTTCCAGGCAAAACCCAACATTGTTTAATGTCAAGGGCACTGGATGATGTTTTCTGCCAATTAAGCTTTGTCTGGAAGCAAATGTTACAGCATTAAAGGTGTTAAGAAACCATAAACACTACAGACCCGTGCTACAGCAGTGTCTTGTCCTCAAAACCCAACTACAACTGCTGATTCCCATCACACTTGTGCAAGGGACATGAGGCTAGAAGAAGGGATCCAGATGAAACTGTGAATGTATAAGTTGTCCCCTGGGGTGGCGGTGTGGTTTTCTTTCCTTGTCAGTCTTGCCTGTGTTTTAACGTGTGTGGGTTTTAACTTACGCGTTTATGTGTTTCTAAAGAATATACTTATACTTTGGGCAAGACAGTTGCCTGCCAGGAAGATCAGATGTTCTGGCCCCCCTGGTTTCAGGCTAGGAAAGCTGGGAGGGAGAAATGTTGGGGCAGAGCCATGCTCCTCTTGGCAGGCCTCTGCAATCCCAATTATCCCAGGACCTGTGGGGTTTATAATTATCTGGACCTGGACCATAACCCGAACCCTAAGAATTGCCGGCTGCAGTCTCTGACCCTGGCACTCACGGGTTCTGGCTAGGAAACTTGGTAGGGAGCAATGTGGGGGGAGTGCTGTGCTCCTTGTGGCAGACCTCTGCAATCCCAATTATCGTGGAAGCTGTCGGATTTACGGTTCGCCGGAGCCTAACCCAAAACCTAAGGATTGCCGGCTGCTGGCTCTGGCTACTTCCCGACCCGGCTTCCGGCCAGGAGAGCTGGAGGGGAGCAATGTGGTGGCAGTGCCACGCTGCTGGTGGGAGGCCCCCACAATCCCAGTTATCCCGGGAGCAGTGGGATTGATGGTTCCCCGGAGCCGGACCCTAACCCGAAGACAAAGGATTGCCGGCTGCTGACTCCGGCTACTTCCCGCCCCGGCTTCTGGCCAGGAGAGCTGTGGGAAAGCAATGGGGGCAGTGCTGCGCTCCTGGTGGGAGGCCCCCACCATCCCTGTTATCCCGGGAGCGGTGGGATTGATGGTTTTCCTGCGCCGAAGTCTTAGCCGAAGCCTAAGAATTGCCAGCTGC
>NW_010247587.1:0-285 GCF_000690775.1 Eurypyga helias
TTAGGTTATCATTACTGGCCCATGCAGGTTTAAAACAATGTCATAGTGACCAAAACAATGTTGGTAAATTCAAATTCCTGAAGGTGGATGTTAGGGCAGGACTTTGTTAGGCTTTATTCAATATGACTTTGGGCTGCTTCCATATTATGGTCCAGCCTCTTGTGCCAGATGTAAACATGTGGCCCCAGGTAGGTTTAAACAGCTAGCTGATCTAAGAACTAACTTGTGGGGTCTTTCTGATTAGATTTGTCTGGTCAATAACCTACTATGGTCAGTTTTGCATTC
>NW_010247588.1:0-609 GCF_000690775.1 Eurypyga helias
ATCCCTGTGGGGATGGGGGCAATGGAGCGGGAGCTGTGTCCCCTCCCCAAACATCTGTGCGGGACCCGCCGCTATTTTGAGACATGCGATCGCTCCCCCGAAATGGAGGAGCAATTATCGTAATTGTGGACCCGGGCCCCGTGGTGAGGGGCTTCTCGCCGCCTCCTCGGGGTAATTACGGGCAATTTGGAGCTGTTGAAGATGTCTCCCTTAATGGGGGTGGGAGAGAGAGGGCGGGGGGACACGGGGCAGGCTGGGGACCCCGTGGTGGGTCGTGCTTGGGGGTTGCTACCCCCCATTTCCAGCAGCTCCCGTGAATACCTGGCCCTGGGAGCGAGGGTGTTTTGGGACCACGGGATATTTTTCCGCTGCTGGAGAACCTCTCCCTTTGTGCATTTCAGAAGCCAAAATCCAGCTAGAAAATACATTATCCTTATTTCCCACTTTTCCCAATCCTGCTCAGTGTTTGTCACCCACGATGGGGCCGAGACCCGTGCTGGGGCTCACCTGGTGCCGCGGGTCCGTACCGAGATTTGCTCCATTGCGCCATGATCCCCACGGCAGAGATTCCCACCTTACATTTCCCTCGCTCCAAGGGTCCATTCCTGC
>NW_010247588.1:941-1525 GCF_000690775.1 Eurypyga helias
GGCATGGCTGTGTCCCGCAGCCGCCCGGGGCGATGGTACGTGGAGGACGTGGCCCTCACGGGCTGGTTCTGCACCCCAGGGGGCACCGTGGCCAGGACCGGCCGTGGTCTGGTGCCAAGACATGACGCCTGGTGTCCACTGATGGTGACCACGAGTGGGGACGAGTCTGGCAGAAGCAGGGGGCTGGGCAGAGTCAGTCTGGCTTTATTTTCACCTGTGATGGAGCCTGACCTCCCCTCCGAGGCTTTAGGGAGGCGGAGGGATTTGCTTTGCACCAGCACTGCGGAAAGGAGGGTTTCTCCCCCGGAGATTGGGGAAAACCCAGCTGCTCGCGGGTGGGATTTATCCCAGGAAGGGGCTTTGGGCTGGAAGGGGCAGCTTTCCTCCAGGAATTACTCTTCAGTCATGGGGAGGGGATGAAACATGGCACGGTCCCGGCTGCGAAGCGCCCTTGGGTGGCTCAGGATGCTGCCGTCGAGGAGCCGGGTGCTGAGCACCCTCCCAGCCCTCCGTATGTGGGGTGAGCTCCTGTGGGGCTGGCAGTGGGGTCAGAGGGGGCTCGGCAGCTGAGAGTGCCCGGGAGG
>NW_010247589.1:0-1061 GCF_000690775.1 Eurypyga helias
CACGTTCACGGCTAGGAAGGGTAAGTCGGTAAGTCGCCTTCCCTCGCGACACGGAATGAGTATCAAAATACATCTACCTTCATCTCTCCTGATTTATACGGACGAGGAGACATCGACCTTTACTGCGGGTTCGCGCTTCATTCTGTTTGCCGCTCCGGTTTAAAACTTCCTCCCCACATTCTAGGTTTACCTGCCGTATTTCCAGGCACACCATGGTAAACACTGCTCTGTTTTCCTGCCAGGTTGTTTTGTTTAAAAAAAAAAAAAAAACAGGTGACTTTTTCCGCTTTGAAATTTATTTAACTCAAAATTGAACGCATCCTTCGGATTTCTGTTTAGCAGAAAGGCTTTTTAGTAAACTATATACACAATCTGAATTCCCTCGTAACGCCTAAATAAAAATTATTTCACAATGCATTTACAAGAAATGATACAAAAAGAAAACAAAACCAAAGAGAAAACAAACAAACAAACAAAAAATTCCAGATACAATAAAGTTTTACAAAACGCAGGGGGGAAAAAAAAAAACAAACAAAAAACATTGCAGCCTCCAAAGGGACAAAAGAAAAAAGTTTTATAAATAAACAAACAAATTTAAAACAAAACCCAAAACGCGAGAACATCTACCCAAAAAAAATTTCAAAACTTTTAAGTGTTGTTTTGGATTTGCCTTAGTACACGAGTAATAAATGAGAACTGTTTCCCCATCAACTTCGAGTTAATTAGGCAATAAAAAGCCTTTGCAAGAAGCGATCCGTGACTGAAACGGTAGCGGTTCCGCGCGGTATAAAAGTTGGCATCTCCTACAACTTCGTGTGGTTATTATTGATATTTTTTGTCTTTTTGCCGTCGTTTTTTTTTTTTCTTCCCTTTCTCTCTCTCTCTCCTCTTTTGCAAATAAACGCTCTATGTCTCTTGGGTGAATGATAAATACTGTACAAAAAGTCTCGATAAAACACAGAAGTTCAGTCTAAAACTAGTTTCATAAACTAGTCCTAAAAAAAAAGGTAAGTAAAGCAACCGTTACCTTTTTTCTCTCTCGTTATTATTATTATTATTTA
>NW_010247590.1:0-14343 GCF_000690775.1 Eurypyga helias
GCCGCAGCAAGGGTGATCGGTCAGGTGGGCAGGCGGCACTCCCGCTGCTGAACGCTCAGCCGGCCTCCTGCCATCCCTTCCCCCGCTGTTGGAGGGAAACGTGAGAGCTTTGAAGCCTGAGGAAGAACTGTAAAACGGTAAGGGGAAGCCAAGGGCATTGTGGTGGAGTGCTATGGATGTATAGGGTCCCTTATAGGATCTGGCGACCTCATAAGGTCTTCCGGGAGGCCTTATAGCACCTTCCAGTACTTGAAGGGGCTGCAAGGAAGCTGGGGACGAC
Source organism: Eurypyga helias (assembly GCF_000690775.1). NCBI lineage: Eukaryota > Metazoa > Chordata > Aves > Eurypygiformes > Eurypygidae > Eurypyga > Eurypyga helias. The sequence continues at coordinate 281 of NW_010247590.1, forward strand.
TTTTTACCAGTGCCTGTAGTGACAGGACAAGGGGTAATGGGTTTAAATTGAAAGTGGGGAGGGGTAGATTGGATATCAGGAAGAAGTTCTTCCTGGCGAGGGTGGGGAGGCACTGGAACAGGCTGCCCAGAGAAGCTGTGGATGCCCCATCCTGGAAGTGTCCAAGGCCAGGCTGGATGAGGCTTTGAGCAACCTGGTCTAGTGGAAGGTGTCCCTGCCCATGGCAGGGGGGTTGGAACCGGATGGTCTTCAAGGTCCCTTCCAACCCGAAGCATTCTGTGATTCTGTGATCCCGTATATAATAGGGTGCCTTAGCTCATTAGCAAGAAATAGAGAAGGCCAATATGATTTGCTTTTTAAAGTACTTGCTGTTTATTTACTCAGCATTCGGGTAAAACTTGAGCTTTATTGGAACCCAGAGTTTAACTGGAGAAACTAGATATTTGAAACTGGTGTATCCTGAAAAAAACTTAAAGCCCTTAACTAAGTGAAATGCAACAGAAAAAATATAACTGCGTCTTAACTGCCATTACTGAGCAGAAATTAATGTCAATTGGTTTAACCCTTGGAGAGCTACATAATTCTGTGATGCTAGCAAGGAACAGGAAGCCCAACTGTTTTCTCCTGGCTCTGTTTGAAAGTTCCTCAAGAGCCCCCTTTTAAAATAAATATAATTTTTCATGAAAGTATTTGAAACATGCTTCTGAACTTGACCTTTTCCTCCAGTCTACGTGGAATCTCTGTTCTTTGTGGCTCATCTCTCAGGCATCAGGCCCTGATGCCAGGGAATGGTGTATGTGTTTTACTCGATAGGAAGCAAAGGCCTGAGGGAAAGAATATTAAAGGAAAAATGAGGAACATATCCACAAGCAACAGGAATGCAGAGACAATTCCCCTTCTCCTGCTGTGCTGAGAGGCTGGTAAATGGATTTGGTGGCTTGCTTTAATAACCTCATTATTTTCAGAGGACATCCTACGAATGGTATATTCCAAAAGGAATCCTGAAGACTGGTTGGATGAACAAACACCTGAATTTGGTTCCAGCGCTTGTTGTGGTGTTCTATGAACTAGACTGGGATGAGCCACAGTGGAAAGAAAAACAGTCGGAATGTGCTACTCGAGTTGAAATTGTCAGGTAGAGTTTTTTCACTTGGTTCGTAATGGACTGCAAGCTAATGCTAAGTGTGACCTGCAGAATCCTTTTTGTACTCTAAGATACATAAATGTTATGTTTTCCTTGGAAACAAATTAAGGGGAACTTGAACTTTGCTTTTTAATGTACAACTGACAGTAAACTTTTTTAAATGGTTTATTTATAAAAGCCAGTTAAGTATAAACAGCGCCGAAAATTTTGCTTGCTAAACTCAGCATGATTGTTCTGTTCCACCTGAGCAAGAAAAAGAACACAGAATTCTGTTGATGATGCAGCATGTTGTTGTGTTTAGATTTATTTCCTTTGTGGCCTTCTTTCAATCATTCCATCTAGACTGAAATCTCATTTTGTTCTGATTATTCAGAAATAAGTGAAACCATGATGCTGTTCTGTGTTGGTTTTATTTTAGGCAAAGTTTGCAGGGAAGAAATACGAAAGTTGCTGTGGTTTTGATTCAGAAAAAAACACCATTACCTCCAGGTACTAGAAAATTCTGTGCATGGTTATGGTGATCTCATTTTTCAGAAGGCCTGATGGACTGAGCTGACTATAATTTGTCACATTATCTGCAGTTCTTGCAGATAATTGTGGCTGCAGGAAGGGGTACAGATGGAAAAGCGTGCTCAGGGCAGTTGACCCTAAATGTTTGGTACTTCTATCGTTTACTTCTTCCTCTGAAGTCCAAGCCCATCTTCAGATAGACAGTATCAAAAATGGCTTGCTAGTGAAATCCATGTGACATGCCTCCTTGTAAGCCAGTTGCATTTTAAACCTTGCTTGAGATCAAGAAAAGCTGTAAAAGCAATGAGAACTTAGAGGAAGGGTATTTGGGACCTGCAGAAGCCTTTTAGTTCAACTCAGTTTTAATCAATAAAACTTTGGAGTCAAGTGTTGTTGTGAAATGTGATACATTTTAATCTGATGTTTCTGTGGAGCTACTGCTTCAGCTGTAGTGACATACTTCCTAGTATCTGACAAGCTTTTTTTTGTTGGTGGGTTTTTTTTTCTCTACCTGCTCTATACGTCCTTTCTGGATGCTGTTGTATTTCTCAAGACACAAGATACTTAATTCTCTGAGAGATATGGAAAAGTTGTCATGCTTGTAGGTTGTTGCTAGCTAAGCCACTCCTAGAAAGTTTCTGCAATGCATTTTGCTGGATGAAGCATGTAGTACTCTAAAGGAGTAAGAAAGAATGTGGTGTTAGTTTTATCTGTGTTAGATTTTTCCATACCTTATGCTGGTCAAGCTTGAAGAGCTAGTTTGACATCGCCCCACTGCATCCCGCTTACACGCACTTTCCTTGACTTCGCTAGGGGAAGATGTTATTGCATCAGAGAGGGCAGCGGCTTTATGTAATGCCTGTGACCTTTCTGGAAAATCCCTCTTCGTACTTCCACACACTGATCACCTTGTTGGTTATATTATAAGGTAAGTGACTGTAAACCGCTGTGTTGCTCCGTTTGCTAATGGAGGTGTTGAGAGGGTTGATAGGCTGGGATGAGTGACTGCCCTGTGGCACGCTCATAGACCAGCAGTGAATGTTTTATCTGTTTGCAGGAATTCTTCAGGTTGTTCTGCAACCTGGTGAATTACCCAGCTCCCCTTTCTCTCTGAAGTTGGGTGGTGACTCTTGGAGATGTTTCTTTTGAAGACCTGTTACTAGATAGCCCAAGATGTTCCCTTTGTCAAGGCAAAGACAGTGCTTTTCTATCTCAACAGTGATTTTGGCCCTGATGGTTCTAAATTTTCCTTACAAATGTTTTGTTAGGTGTAACTCTGTATTTAGCAGGTCTTTGCTTTTCACCCCACCGTCCTCTTGGCTGGATAGGCCTCTCCATTTATGCTAAGTGACATTTATGTAATTGCAAATATGATGTCTTTGTCAGTTTTTTACATTTCCTGTGCTTTCTGTTTTAGTGTTTACAGGGAATACAGCTTTAAATAAATTATGAAGGCCTTTCAAAAGCAGAACAGGGAAAGGAAGGCAGTCTTGTGTAGACCTAAAAAGAACGGTTCCAACTAAGTCTTTATTGAAAATTAGGGTGTGGGTTTTTTTTTTAATTAGGTTAGGGGTTTTTTTTTAATATATTTTTTTTAAATTAGGTTTATTAAAATTAGTTTTACTTTTTCCAGATACGGTCAGGGAGAAGAGAGGTCGTGGTCTGAGAGACTAATTCTTCCTTCTGTCACCATCGTATTTATATATAAACAGCAAAGTTCTCGACATAACGCAGTTATTGTCTCCGTGCTGATACAAACAGAGGGAATGTTTACTTCATGCTAGTTGGTGCAAGCCTCTGCAAACTGCTTGTAGGAGCAGTTTGATAGGAGATTTGCAACTGTCTCCAAGTTTGTCAAGATAAGGCTGTATCGTTAGGGATTAATAGCTCTTGGTGCACATTCTAAAAAAAATAGATATTTGAGCATGTAATCATGTCAGAATTCCCGGTATTAATAGTTTTGGTTTGCACATTTTTAATTGAAATTTTTTATAGTAATAAACGAGGGTACATTTGGTCGGGTTTTACTCTTTGGACCGGCTTGTCTTGTCTTATACAGCCACAACATAATGCAAAAATGAGCATGATAGGTAGACTTTAATTTATCTTGTCTTCCTTTTGTGACTGAACTAGTCATTAACAATTGCTGTCCATTGGTCTGTCATATTTTTTCCTTGCCATCCTCTCTCTTATGTGGCAAACAGAACACAAGTTGTGATCTGTCTTTGTCAGAGTCCGCAGTGATCCCTTCTTGGCCAAACTGCAGAACTGGTACTTTGTCCTTTATTTGCTGTGTGTGTCAGTGCTATTGTGTACTGATTGGTCTTGTTCTACTTGATTTTACTCCTTATAATTTGATCATACAGCATATGCTTCTTAGATTATCCTCAGCCTCATACTGTAGTTGGTGTTCTGGGCTCCTTTTGTCTGTCTCTTCTCCTACTGTGACTTTCTATTGGGCTATTTATCTTGCAAGAAAAAGTTTGACTGTTACCTCTGCAACCCAGGTAACTGTTGAAGTTTGGAGAGAATGGTGAAACCTAGTCTATGCCCTTATTTTATTTATTGCTATTTTCTTCTTTCCCACTCTTCCCCCCCATAGTCCAGCAAATAAGCTCTTGACCTGTTCAGGATCCTCTGCAAGGTTTGCTTGCTTTGACTGAAATATCTCTCCACTTCCTTTTGCCTTGCAAAATACCAACTGCTTATCCTCAGACTTAATATTAAACACCAGGGATTGTTGTATGAGAAATCAATATAAAGCTTAGTAAAATCTTAGTGAAACTTATGAACAACTCTGTTGCAGGTTGGAAAACGCTTTCTATGAGCATGCACAGACTTACTATTACACAGAAATACGAAGAGTTAAATCTCATAAGGAGTTCTTGAACAAAACCACTCATCAGGTAATGTTACCCTATTCTTGAAATACTGAGCAAGTTATATTGCATGTTAAAACATGAAAATCAGAGTTGGTGGTTGATCAAATGTTTTTATCCTCCCCACTTCCAACTTGAGATGCTTTCCTTCACTATAGAAAGCAAATTCAGTTTTATTTTTCTGCAACTTAAACTTTGATTTTTTTGATTGGTTTTGTTCTTATATCTATGTTCCTAATAACTTCCTTAGAGGAAGAGCTGCAGCCCCAAAATTAAGTTCTCCAATTTAAAAAAAAAAAGAGTAGTTCTTAATTATCAACATGGTTTATCCTACTTGAATATAGTGTCTTACATTCTGGGAAGTGCTTCCCTTAGACATTTTGAACTTAAAAAGCCAAATCAATTGCAACTTTAACTTTTGCTTTTCAAATTGTTAGCTATCTGCTCAGACACACAATGTTCTGATGCAATTGCCAGCTTCCCTCTCCTGGAAGCTGGGCCCGAGTGGTGAGCTACACTGTCAGTGTGGAAAGTTTGGAGTGTTACAGAGCCTCTCCTCTGTTCCAGGGTCTGAGGCTTGGAACAGACGAAATCTGTGGAAAGATCACTGCTGCACCATGGTGGGGCAGAGAGAGAACTGTTAGGAAACAGTTGCGTAGCCAGTTTGTCAAGCCAACTGCCATATTATGTAAACTCCTGAAATTATCCCCCGTATCTGCTTTGTAGGTAACAGGGATGTTCAGATGTTTGAATGCTGTGCGCTGGTTGTGTTTTGCAGCTTTTATTTGTCAGACACCAGTTCAAAATAGCGTTCTTCAGTGAGCTGAAACAGGATACCCAGAATGCTCTCAAGTAAGGCTCATGTAATCTTTCCTCACCCTCTCTACCCCCAATTACTGCTAAGCCATAAACTCTGATAAATAGTTTCCTGAATGCAAAATAACCTAAACATGTGAGGGGTGAGTTCTTCGCTGGGGAGAACACTCTGATTTGAAAGCTGTTTTCTGCTGTTGGCAATCCTGTTCTTAAATTTTATTATTTTGCATGTATAAATCTAATTTAAGTATTCCTGCTTAGAAATTACAGAACTGCCTATAATCTTGTGCATGAATTGAGGGCTCACGAAACAAACATGCTGGAAATCAAGACCATGGCAGGATTCATAAACTACAAGGTAACAAGTGTATTTCTAATCTTTGACAACGTTTACTTATAAAGTTTAAATGTTCTGCTGCCTTTAAGGAGATGGATTGGAAACAGCTGTCAATGAAATGCCAGTTACACTCAGACTGGCAATTCCACACAAAAGAGAGATTCTTAGCTGAGGTTTGGGAGTGCCTTGAAGGATTGGAGTTCATTTGAGATGCAGTCACCTGAAAGACTAGACTCTCTTTAATTCTGACTCTGTGCAGGAGGAATGAAAACAAGGGTTGCTTGTTCCTTGAATATTTTGGAATCTTCTTGCAAAGGTTAAACCAGTGTAGTTTGGTTACTGTTTGTTAGGAGAAGGAAAGTGACTCTTTGAGAATCAGACCATGCTTTCATGGTATTTTGGGGGCTTTTCAGTGAAACAAAACTATCCCACCGTTTATAACAATCCTGGAGTCGGAGTCCATCAAATTCCATTTGCAGACTGCGAGCTTCAGACATAATGATCTTCGTAGTAGTCCTGCAGTTCCATCTTGAATTTGGCTGTGGGTTATGTGCTCTTCCATTGATGACTTGAGGGAGAAGGGGAAGAAAAATAACATTAGATGAAATAGAGGACCATGTGGTTTCAGGTGTAGTACATTATGGTTTGCATCTATTTTTCTCCTTCTGTTTTCTGTGCTATTTGAGCTACTCAAAAATATGTAAAGTTAGTTTGTGGTTGGCATTTTTTTTCCGTAGCTTTTTTATTTTATAAAGCTAATCCTTAGTAGCCTAACACAGTTATTTTTCCTCTTATTTGGATTTCTTCTAGATCTGTCGCCTCTGTTTCCAGCATAATACTCCACTGGATGCAATTGCTCAGTTCAGAAAACACATTGACTTGTGCAAGAAAAAAATAGGCAGTGCAGAACTGGCCTTTGAGCACGCTGCCTGGATGTCCAAACAGTACGTTATTTCTGCTTCAGTTCTTATAACCCTGTGACGTTCACTGGTTCCTTGTCTAGGCGAGATACAATTCCTGAGCTTTTTATCTAAGAAAAGTGCACACTGGATCATAAAAGCTGTATGCTGTTGTTCTACTTTGCCTTGATTGTTGGCCACTTTTCTCTGGGAATGAGCAGGGTATCACACAACTGCAGCCATAGAACTGTACCTCTCCATTCAAATTGCTGTTCTCTGCATAGCCTTGGTTATGATTTTCTTTTAATAGGTTTCAGGCTTTTGGTGACTTGTTTGATGAAGCGATTAAGCTGGGATTGACAGCAATTCAAACTCAGAATCCAGGTTTCTATTACCAGCAGGCAGCCTACTATGCACAGGAACGGAAACAACTAGCAAGTATGCTTTGTAACCATGATGTAAGTTGGGAGGGGAGAGAATGCTTTGCAAGTAGCCAGGTAGTAAATTAGCTAATGTTTTAGTCTCAATGGTAGTGGCATAATTCTGTAATGTGGGTGAATGGAATCCGAGGAAAGGATATGTGTGTTTTCTGATGCTTGCTAACATTACAGGTAGTTGTTACGTATTGGAAAAGTTACTCCAGAATAAATCCAGTAGCGTTTATTATATTACAAGTAATTTGGACGTGTTTTTAAAATAATTATTTTTAAAAAGTATACTTTCTACATCTCAGGATACTTGAAAACTTAGTTTTGTTTTTGCAGTGTATTTCTCTATACGTGCACCGTATGTGGAAGCAGAGAAACAGGAGCTTTATTAGTATTAGAGTGTGTGTGGGTGGTGTGGTTGTTTGTCTTTTTTTGACACTTGCCTGGCAGAAAGGTTTGTGTGGAAAATCAATCTCTGCAGTCGATTAAACATACGTGTTAATTATATGTAACTACTCTCCAGCTGACATGTCATGGGTTTTAAAAAATGTCTTTATTCCTATTGGTGCCATTTATTGTTCTTAGATTATGTTGTTAGGAGCTAGTTTTAAAAAGGATTACTCAGTCATGCTTTAACAGTATTTGAGATGAATGAAGGTGAATGAAGTAGGATGACAGACGGCTTGAGAAGTATTTAAGTGTTTGGGTTTCCGGAAACAGTATTTTTACACAGGTGGCCGGAAAGGTCATATGTGTTAAAGCAACCTTCTATCTATGCGCACATGTGCTGGAGTATCAAATCACTTCTAATGTTTTAAAATGAAACATGAACCCTTTTTAATGACTGTATTTGCTGAATTTGCAGTCCTCTGTGGTATATCCCAGTCCGGATCCCCTGGAAACGCAAACTGGAGTGCTTGACTTCTATGGGCAAAGACCATGGCGGCAGGGAATATTAAGTACGTTTCTGTGTCTTGTGGGTGGAGTTTGTCCAAACTTCTTTAGCTGCTGATCCTGCCAGATGGTTTGGTGGGCATCAGCATGTAATCCCTTTCCCACTGAGACAGACGCCAGGCTGGGACTGCACTCTCTCCTTAGTGGGTGGTATGACTTGAACGGGTGTCAGGTGGAAGCACAAGAGGTGTGTTTGACCCCTGTGGCAAACAGAAAAAGGAACCTTTGGGTTTAGGCAGGACCAGGTCTTCAGCAAAGTTGCATAGGCTGTACTGAAGCTCTGCTGCTGCATTGTTTCTGTTGCTGCCTGTCATCAGTGTGCTGCAGCGATGCCTGGCTGCAGTGAAATGCACCCCTGGGAAGAGAAGTTGGAGAACCGGATACAGCCAAAGTAACGATTGTTTATAAATTCATCCTGCCATTCATACTGTTGCTTGTCAACTGTAGACAGGAACTCGAGACTTTTTTTTTTCTTTTTGGGTTTTGAAATGGATTGAGAGGATGCAATCACTAGATTTTAATCTGAGAAAGGAATTTGTGGCTTTCCTATTAAGGAGGATGTTATCTCAGAAATTCAGACTTTGTACAGCTTTGAGCTATGTATGAATACACATGCAGTTCCCAGATCTTCATTGTTGACTGTGGTTTTACTTCTCTTTTTCCTTCTCCATTTGATCTCCTATTCGTTATTCTCTGCATATCCTTTGAGCTTTGCTGCTTTCAGTGCCCTCTTTTAAGGACTATTTCACTTACTGTAAATGCAGTACTGTCTAACCTCTTTCATCTTCAAGAGTTACTGATTTAAAATTAGTTACAATCTACTGCCAAGGTTAAACAATTTAAGATGAAGAGAAACTTTACCTGTTAATATATTCAGGTTTTTTGGTTCCAGCAAGAGTTTATAGTCTTCTAAAACTCTCTACTGTTCGTCATGTGTTGGCGTTCTTTACTGCTGGAGAAACCCTAGTTTGAATCCTGACTGGAGTGCAGATAGGAAAAGGGCTACAAATTTGTCTTAGCATATGCACTTTAAATGTTAATAGATGCAGTCTAAAAACTAGGTTGTCTTACTGTAGTTTGCTATTTTTAGGTAGTTTCGGGTAACTTCTTATAAACAAAAGGCAAGTTATTTGTTTCAGAGCTTCCCTTCTAGAACATGGAGGATGGATGAGTTCTTAAAGCAATTATATCCGTCTCCTAGGTACAAAAATGTTCAAGAGTTTGAGTGTGCTTGAGCTGGAGCTTGCATTGCACACAGCTTACCTTCCTTATACCCCTGTATAGCTTCCATATAAATATGCAAATGTGACTAGAGTCATCTGTTTCTGCCTAAACAGCGAGCCAAGAGAGTGAACTCATATATGTCCTGGATTCATATATGTTGCTGGATTCAGGTATTGCGTACAATACGCCTATTTATTTCAGAAGAACAAGGCTCAACTCCTTAATGCACATGTTTGAGTTGCTGTTTAGCTCATCATCCAAGAGGATTATAAAGCATCCCTTGTGCATCCTTCGCTTTTAGCATAGATACCCTTTGGGTCTGGACAAAATTCCGATTCCATGTTTTTTTTCATTGTCTTATGTAGGCTTTGATCTTTCTGATCCTGAAAAGGAAAAGATGGGGATTCTAGCCCTACAGTTGAAAGAGAAGAATGTCCTTCACTCGGTAAGTTTTATTCTGAAAAAATACCCCAAACCTGTTGTCTAACATTATCCTATTGTTTGCATACATAATGATATTAGTGATGTTTTTATCTGTCAGGAGCTAATAATCACCTTGCTGAGTAATGCTGTTGCACAGTTCAAGAAATACAAATGCCCAAGAATGAAAAGTCATTTGAGTGAGTATAGATAATCAGATGCACATTTTAAAATTCATTTTGCAAAGACTTTAGGTATTGATCTGGAACTGTTTGTGTTTGTTTTTTGTTGTTTTAATCAGTGGTTCAAATGGGAGAAGAATATTACTACGCTAAAGATTATGCCAAAGCTTTGAAGTGAGTACCATCCACGATTGCTTCTTTCACATGCTATTCTTGTCACTAAGACCCCATGCCTTGTCACTATGGAATAATGTTGGAAGCTCATCTAAGATGCTCTTAGTACCTGGATTTGATTGAAGCACAAGCTTTGGAGCCTATGAACTCCGCTTACATTAAAGAAAGCAAAACAGATATAAATAAAACAGAGATAAATCAGTCATTAGAGTAGAAAAACTTCCTGCTGTTGTGGGCATTTGCCTTATTGGGCAAATATTATTTATTTCTAACTCACTGATTGAGTGCTGTCTCTCCCTCTCTCTTTCTCACTCCCCTCCCCCAGAAGTCATTTCTGAAGCTTGCCTGCTACTGCAATGAGAATATAGTTACATTTAGTTACAGACTTCGTAGTTACAAAATTTAAAAAATATGGAGGTGTAGCAGAATTTAGTTTTTGTTTATATACCAGGGAATTAGCAAAAGGAATTATTTATATTGGTGTCGTTTTCTGCTGCTAATGACTACAGAGCTAGGAAAGCTTAGTGCTCAGGTACAGCCACCGTCTTTTCTGAAGGATGTCTCTTATGCTTTGTTTCTGAACTTTGTGTTTTTAAGGGGAAACAGAGCCAAGTCCATGTTGAGTAGGAGTCCCACAGTGTTTTCATTAGTTAGGTTTCAAAGATCACATGTTGTAAAGGGAGTATGTGTGAGGTAGGAGATGTGTTTACAGTTGTTACTCGCAGACTGCAAGCTATGTAGAGAAGATAGGCTAGGATAAGCAGGTCAGTTTCTATCAAGCTGAATTTTTGCATGAACAACCATTTCTGGTTTTATGTTTAGGTAGATTATTCTCAAGTAGGCAGAAATTTGTCTTGAACAGTTGAACCGAGTTTAAAAAAAAGTCACCTCTGCTTTGCAAGTAACAGCAAACATTGCTCCATATTCAAACCATATTAGGGTGTGCAGTTTTGCCTGGTGAAGGTTGATTCATGTCTTGTTTGTGGATCTCTGAAACCCGTGAAGGGAGCAGGGGAGAGAAAGTAGGAGGGAAAAGAAACATCTCTGCTTAAGGAATGTTAAAATCCTTCAGTTTGGAATGGGACTTTCATTGTGGGGTTTTGGTTTGTTTTTCCTTAAAACTTCCTGCATACTCAATAGCAAAGCATATTTTTAATGCAATGCTGGATTGACTCATCTGTTCAGTTGCTGTTTTGCTAGTTCTTTAAGTGAAGACAGGTGAGTTGTCCAGTGTTGTTCTCTTGTGAAAATTGTTCTAGCCTGAAATAGAAAATTCACAGAGTAAGGGTGTTTGTTTACAATAATTTCATGCTGTTCTCAGTCATTGCCATGTGTGAACAGTAGACTTGACTTCAATCTAGCGTTTGTATTAGCAAAGATGAATTTTGCAGTAACGATACCAAATATGTGCGAGCTTCTAAAAAATACTGGTGTGTAGAACTTGCTGTTCCCTCAATCTTACTGTGTTGCAGGCTCTTGGATTATGTTATGTGTGAATATCGCAGTGAAGGATGGTGGACTCTTCTCACTTCCATCTTGACGACAGCTCTCAAATGTTCCTATCTGATGGCTCAGCTGAAAGACTATATAACGTACTCTTTAGAGCTACTGGGCAGAGGTATTCTTTTAAGAAATATACTCAGCCTATCCATAAAAAATAAAGTACGTGTATTTACAGGACTGACAGGTCGTTGTCAGACAGAGTGCTTACAGTACTTCAGGTGATTTGACTGTGAAATAACTATATACCTGTGCTGAATTTTCTCCTGTATGCTGGAAGCTGAATTTTCTTGCTCCTCTGTTATAAAATTCACTGCTGTCTAATAGGCAGTGTCAGGATATCTGAGGCACAGAGCTTCGTTTGAGACTGTTCAAATAATGTAGCAGAAACTTGCTGAGCTTTTGGATGGGGGAAGAACTGCAGTATAGCTAAAGGGGGAAAACAATTTTCCTAGTAAGTCACAAAGCTAGAGCCATTTTTTTCTGGACTTTAAAATCCCAGATGTGCTTCTCAGACTTTTTACTAGAACTCTGCTGATGAAATACACATGTGGTATGTTTTAGGTGAACAAATGTGACATAGAGTGGCTGTGCAGTAGTAATGCAAGAACTCTGCTTTGTGTAATGTCTGTTACTTCATCCTGCAGAAATAGTCCTTTTGTGCCCTAAATTGCTAACGCCACTATTAGAGTAGATGTGGTAAAATGGGTTTCTGTCTTCTGTTAGCTAGCCAGGCCACTGTGCTCTGCAGTAAATCATAGCCAATGAGACAAACTCACCTTTCTTCATCTTCAGGAGAAAAGTGCTTATTTTAATTACTCCTTTTTAGTTCCCATCACCTTCTCTAATAATATCTGAGCTTGCCTGTTTGCATGTTCCAGATTTTTCTACTGTCTCTTCTGTCTTCAAACATAAATAACAAGAAGGTGTAGGCATTGTTCTCTTGGGGTTTTCCTCCAATAAATTACAAAACACTTGTTTAACCAAAAAGAATTCTACTTGGTTCCAGTGGAAGTAAGAGAAAACACTTAATGTCCTGAAACCTGAATGAGTCCTTCCTTAATGGTAGATGGATGTTAGCTTTAGTGTTTTCCCTGCTCAGAATGTAGGCGTTTTTTGAAAGATGCAATCTAAAGGAAAGATTTATTTTTAAATTTAAAAAGGAAAATAAAAATAAGAGGACTTGCTTCTGTTTTGTAATTTTTGGTTTTGTTCTGTTTGCTAGCATCTACTCTGAAAGATGACCAGAAATCTCGAATAGAAAAGAATCTGATAAAAGTTCTAATGGTAAGTGGCAAAACTCCTTTTGCCCTTTTAAATAACCTTAAGAGTGGTCAGTATTTGGTAACCACCTTCTACTTGTAATCTGTCTGGATACAGAATGAAAGCCCTGATCCTGAACCCGATTGCGACACTGCTGCTGTGAAAGCATCACAGAAACTCTGGGCTGACCGTGTTTCCTTGGCAGGCAGTAATGTTTTTACAATAGAAGTCCAAGATTTTATACCGTTTGGTAAGTAAGAAAGCAAATTTACGCCAGATCGTAAACTTTCCAAATCAGTTATTTTCGAGATGCAACTCCATGAAAATTTATAGAGTGTGTTTTAAAGCAAGCAGCAGGGAAACTCTTGTTTCAGCACTGCTCTGTTCTTCAGCTAAATCAGTAAGATAGAAACCATGAGAGAAGCCAGGGCGCTCTCATCCCTGATATGAGTTACTGAAGAAGGATCCCTTGCATTTTGAAAGACTTCGGAAAGCCACTCTGGTGTGCTTTGAAGTAGGATTCTGAGGAAAGAGGGCAGACCGTGTGCACAGTAATTCTTGCCATAGAAAGGGGGGATGAGTGAGCATTTACCTACAAAACAAGTGTATCTAAGTGTATGGGATTATTTTTCATGCCTCTCCTCTGCAAAGGTTTTGGCCGAGTGCTGAAAAGTGGCTTTCTGTGACAGTAACCAAATTTGGATTGGTTACTTGGATCCCACTTACATACAAATCAAAGTTTTAAGAGTATGCACAGAACAAACCTTACCACGACGATGTCAAGAGTGTGCTTCTGGAATTTAATGTTGTAGTTTGTGTTTAACACCTCCCTATTTCTTCTTTCTCCTTTTTTCAATTCCAGTGCAGTGCAAAGCAAAATTTCTTGCTCCTAGTTTTCATGTTGATGTTCCTGTGCAGTTTGACGTATACTTGAGAGCTGACTGTCCTCATCCTATCAGGTTTTCTAAGCTCTGCATCAGTTTCAATAATCAGGTAACTGTGTTCTATCTATCTCTGACCTAGTGATAGAAGCTTATCATAAGAATAATATCTACTAGTGGTTTTTAAACATGAACAAAAATCAAAAGTTCTTTTCCAATAATTATATTAACATTTAAGTCGGAAAGATGTTTTTTCTTTTTGCGTTGTCACTTTTGACAAATGTATTGATACTGTGATAAAACTCCCAAATGCAGTTTGATTAGTTCATCTATCATATCTTTGGTTTTCCATGAAGCTCTCTAAAGGTTCAGAAGGATCACTTTAATGTCATTTCTCTTGATATAAAGTTACATTAGTATAGTGGATATAAGGGCAAGTGTAAAGTACTGTA
>NW_010247591.1:0-1840 GCF_000690775.1 Eurypyga helias
CATTCGTCTGCGCCGTGTGGCAGCGTGGGGGGGTTACTTCAAAGCGCAGCTGATGGCAAAATATTGCAGTCTTTAAGGCAAATACAGGGTTGTGCATAGGGGAGAGGGGGAGGCTGTGAGAGGTAGTTGTGTATTTCGTTTGTGAGGGTAACTGCAGCTGCTAAATATATACCCTGTGCCACAACAACAGGGAGACGCTGAATAGCTACAATTACATGGTGACTCTGTATGTCAACATGCTTAATCATATCGCATCCTCGCAGCGAGCCAAAGGAGAGCCTGGTGCAAACAAAGAGGAGAGCGAACTCCCCGGTAGAACAGTTGCGAGACCTGGGGTCAGGCACCTGCCGGAGACTTCGGCTAAAAACATAGTTTGGCATTTCCTCCTGTCTGTTGGAGGTGTAGGTATGTCTGTGCGTGCCAGCCATCCACGTTCCCGTGTGGTCTGTGGATGAATCATGTGCTGCCAGCGGGCCGGTCCTCTTTGGGCAAGTGCCTACACCTAGGCAGGTGTCAGGGAGTGCAGGTGAGAGCAGAGATTTAGGGTGAACTGAATCGTGTGCTAGAAATCCTGGGTCTGTTCTCTGTCTCCAGAGGGAATTGGGATTGTTAATGCAAATGGTGACATCTGCATTGGAGATGATTAAACTCCAGCACAGGATCCTATCCTCGGTTAGTTGTCTGTAATTTCGAACTGAAGAGTATGAAATACCGTGAAACATTTAAATTCTGTAGCAGGAGAGCAGAGGCTGGCAGAGGGAGCTTTGAAGTCCAAAGTTGTATCTTTATAATATTCAAAATGCCAATTAAATAGATGATACAGTTATAAACCCAGTAGAAAAGTTACTGGATAAGAGTCTAGTGCAGAAGAGACTTGACACAATTCTACCTCAGTAATTGCACCAAACATGGTGTAAATGAAATAGCAAAAAACAGTGACAAGATAAAAATAACACCCTGGGAAAAAAGAGAGTGGAACACTTCCCTCCCCCCTAACCCCCCGAGAGTTCTTAGCTCTCATTTGAAAGCATAACTGGCAGTTTTAGGAATATTGGTTTTAAGTATAGGTTGAGCTTTGATGCTTCCAAATTTTGATTTTGCATGTCTGTGTGGACTGTGTAAACAATTTATAATCAATTTTCATGACAAATTAAATGTGAGCCCACATCTACTCTGCAAAATCAATCGAAATTTTCCATTAACATCAATGGGGTAAGTATAGTACAGCAAATTTAATGCCACAATTTGTTTAAAATCACTGTTTCCAAAAGATTTCCACCAAAATTACTATGGAAAGGCTGTAATTCAATGTTTGGTGTTTACTGTAACAGAAAGATGTTTCTGCTTCTGCAAAGAAAATGACTGCAACAGGGTATTAAAATCGGCCCCACATGTAATGTTCAAGGAATTGCTACACTGATTGGTAATCCAGGAGAAATCCCCGCTCTTCTGGCTACTCTTGAGACAGAGTAAACTGTTGTGGATCTGTGCTTGTTGCTCCAGACACCTTCACTCGGCCTGTGTCCCCTCTTGTGCTGATGCAACACATCATGAGCAATTTCTATCAAGAAGGTTCCAGGCAACTCTGTGACCCTGCCTTGCCATTCTAACCATAAGATTTGGTGTTAGATATAGAAATGCTTGTATTTGGTAAACGTGATTTAGTATGTAATACATAGATACAGGTAGCAAAGTGGCTCAACAGTACATTCTTTGAATCATCATTCTGAATTAATGGACTGCAGACTCATGCTATAATTTTAAATTTTGAAAGCATATGATCATTTTGTCTAGTAAAACACAGCTGAAATGCATTATTATATATATATATATATATATA
>NW_010247592.1:0-67955 GCF_000690775.1 Eurypyga helias
GTGATTCTATGATTCTATGGCTGCATGTGCCTGCTGTGCTGGCTTTTAGGGGAAGCCTTGAAACAACTACACTCCTCTGGCACCTCATCTAAATGCTTTGTTCTTGGCTGAGGTGCTGTGATTCTCCTCTCCTTTCTATCTTGTAGAATTGATTTTGCTGTCAAACCATGATCATGTTTCTGCAGCAAAACATTAGGGAAATAAAGTGTGAAAACTTAAGGGGGAAAAGAAAAGATGAAAAGGAAAAAAAAAGTTCATATATCCAAAAATTTTGATCAAACACTTTCATCAAAAAATACAAAACAAACTTTTTTCAAAATGTCATTCATTTTTGAGTGAAACTGGAAGGAACCTTGTCTTTGCTTTCTCTTTTTCTCTCTCTCTTTTTTTTCTTTTTTGTGTTGTTTTGTTGGGGTTTTTTTGTTTGTTTTGGGGTTTTTTTCGGTTGGTTGGTTGGTTGTTTTTGGGTTTTTTTAATTCTCTCTTGGGGTAACTACTACATATTGCTCATGCACTTCAAGTGCTAAAATCTAAGAAGGAAAATATTAAAATTAAGGCAAGTTGAACTACATGGCCTGTCTGGTTTACTTTTGTCAGAAATCACCTTCACATCATGAATCACCTCCTGAAACTTGTGTAGAAGTGCCAATCAACTAATGTACACAAATAATTAAATTACTCCAGTAATAAATTGTTAAATTACTCCAATTCTTCTTTGCTTACACCATGCCATAGCCTAATTCTTATATGTGGTTTTCAGACTTCTCTAGATATGCATAAAGCTGAAAAAAAAATTACATAACATTTTTACTGGAGAAGTCCTAGAGCAAGTGGTATGCATGATTTATCACATATTTCCAGAAATAAGAGGTATGTCTGGGCTGGAGTTTACACACACTTGTCCCATATTCAGCCTGACAACTCTCAAAGGAAAATGGCCTCCATTTCACAGATTCCTCATAAGTGATGTTTTGCCTGTTTTAACCATTCCATTTCATTAATTCTGAGGAGCTTATTAGCAGACTGAATGTGAAACTTCATTGTATTTAACATATGGAATGAAAACTCTATGTTTGCAGAAGACTGAGCTGCTTTAAATCTAGATTTCTCAGTAATAAGTGAACTCTTAATAAGATTAATCCACAAAAAGATAAAGCAAATTCATGTTTTCAGACTAAAAAATATTTTCAGGGTGATTCATTCTCATTTCAGCTTTTTAAAAAATCACTTCAAATCATTTGTTAAACAATGACAATATTATTATTTTTAAAATTTTTTTGCTGACAAGTTCCGGGCAGAACTGAATTAGTGAAGTATTGCAGAAGGAACATGTTCATCCTTTCTGAAGGGAGAATAAAATATATCTGAAAGGTTTTACTTATATTTTGGAACTTGCTGACATTGTATTTATTTCATTTTACAATGCAGAGAGAAATAATAAAAAAAATATTAGAAAAAGCTGTTGCAAAACATATATTTGCTGCTTTGGGATGAATGAGTAATAGCTACGTAACTGTCATCACACAATCATTTTTAAGCCTTCTTTCATGGTATACAGCTGTGGTTTTGGGCAATGCAATTAATTAGAGAGTAAAATCAAAGCCATGTATCTTTCTTCTCTTCTGTGTTTTTCACTCCCTGTCTTTAGGTGGTTATTGTGCCCTTCTAATTATATGAGATTAAATTAAATTGCATCTTTCCAACCAACATTCCATATTCCTGTCAAATAATATATATATGGTCAAAGAAAAACTTATTAATAAGTGAAAGACATTAGTGTCACCTGTGGATAAAAGAAGTCCTTAAGAAACTGTCGCTCCTCCTGGTCCACAGCACGAGCATTGACACTATTGACATTTGAGGAAAAGGAGAGATATTGTCAGACAATTCATCATCGTGTAGGAGCAGATTTTCAAAAGTTTCCAGCAACTAGCAGGGTTTTCATTTAGGTGTGTTGAGTTCAAAATAGCTTAATTTAGAGCTACACAAATATGAAAATATTGGTTGTTCTAATATTTAAATTTAAAAAATCAATATGTAATTATTTTTTCTTCTATTTTTCTCTTTTTTTATGATAGTGTTGTTTTAATGAATTCACAGTGTTATTCTTAATTGATTCTTAGAAGCCTGAAGTGAAATTGTACACTTGATGCTGTAACTCTGAAATTATCTTCTGCATGTTTTGTGAATATGACTGAGAGAGTCAGAGGTGTTATTCCAGCAACAGCCTGAACAAAGGATAATTAAAGATCCTCTGGACAAATCCACTGATACATACATTGCCACAAATGCACCAAGAACCCTGAAAAAAGTTGCAGGACAAAAGGCAGGTTTCATAGTAGTATCTGCCACATGGTCACACCAGTTTTGAATACCACAGCTTTTGCAGATGTCCACAAGCCCACTATAAACTTTTGTCTCAGATGCAAATTCACACTGAGGAAAGAAAATTCATGTAAACCTCAAATAGTTTCCTGCATTTCACAATATACTGCTAGACTTACAAATGTCATGCCAATTATGTTTTGTCTATCCCACCTAGAAGGAAAAAGGGACCTGTGAGAAAGACTTATATTTCCAAACAAAAATTATTTTATTATTATTCATTGTGTTATCAGCCCAAGTAGAAGTATTAGACTAAGTATTTCGAGGAATATGACAAAACCCTGTTTCTTTAAGATCTTTTTTTCTTCTCCAGCATATGTTAGCAATAGTGTTACATCTAGTCACAGAAAAAATTCTCAAAATCTTTCCCTCAGTATCAAAACTTCCATTATCATGAGATCAGAATTTGGTACTCCTAGCCTTATCGAAATCTCTATCTATCTGAGGCACCAGCCACATAGTAGTATCTCACTTCTCCTAGAGACCTGCCTTCCACATGTAAACAACATGAACTTAGTGAGGCAGAACCCCCTGAACTCATCTGTGTTCCATCCCAACAAAGTTCCTCTTGTTCCCTTGGAGGGAGTGATGCATCTCATCCTAAAACAGATCAGAATTTTGGCTCTAAGTGTCTCTTTTTCTCCAATAAATATAAAAGAGAACCTCAATAAATATCTGAAATGCAGACAACTGTGTGGCAAACAATTAAATTTACATGAAATGAAATCTCACCCTAAGGGTCTGTAATTAAAGTGCAATTATATTGCTAAGTTACATGGACAGGATCCCACACACTGTCTCTAAACTACTGTTGTTGCTATTATTTATTTGCAGTGAGCCAGAACAAGCAGATTTGGATCAAGATTGACATCTCATTATACTTAGTCTCATACAACCACTGTCTCAAAGCATGAGACTTTCGTTTAGCCTGAATATGAATGAATAGAACACACAGAAGGAGAGTGAAGTACAATAGCAACATCATGTAGCTATATACATTAACCATGAATTCATGTACTTAAGTACAAGTCGTTATTAATTTTCTCCATGATGAAACATCACAAATCATAAATCCATAAATTGAGAGATACTCATAACCTCCAGTGACTCTTATCTGGGAAGATGTCCTTCTAGGAGGATAGAAAAATTAGTTGAAGCAGCCCTTGGAGAAAAAAGATTCAAGCTTTACACAAGAGAAGATTTGAGAATATTAATAATAAAAAAAAAAAGCCACATTTTCTTAAGGACCAAAATATATTGAGCAAAATTGTTTCAAAATCCTTCTTTTTTTTTTTTTTTTCTTTTTCCCCCTGGCTCGTTTTTGCCACTTCTGCTCTCAAATAATAATAATAATAATAAATATTTGGAATTGTACTTCTTTTTGTCATGATGTATCATGGTAAAACAATATCTGTTCTTACAGCTAGACTACTAGTAGCAATACAAGTATGCAGTTTATGCTCAGCCAGTTTTGCTGTGACTGCAAATTGTCTTGACTTGTTCTTGTAGAAGATTTGGACAGTTTGCTAAAATGGAGCCCAGCTGGATATGAAGAAAGAAAGGTGGAGGTACCCAGAGTTGATGAAATACTCCTTTCTGTTTGTTCTTACAAAAAACCTATTTCAATTTTTAAAACCATGAATGGAAACAATAAAAATGAACAAGAAAACAGACTTCCAAATAGAAATGGATGAAAGCAAAACATATTACAGACTGATCAAAAAACAGGAGGCCCCCAAGCAGCCTTCTGGGTACTCTGTGAAAAAAACCCAAACTACCAGAAAATATGTGATAGCATATGGAGAGGTGGATGATAAAACCTTTCAAACACAAAATCTGCAAGGAGCGAGATACTAAAATCTGCTGGAATAAACTGGTGAGATTCAGACACACACCATGTTTGGAAAAGCTCCGGATGTACCTTACCAGCTTCCAAGCTCTTTTAAGTAATGAACTTGTGTGTTTTTCTTTCATCCTTTTTTTTTTTTCCCCTCCAAAGGATGGTTGGTTCCCAGGCATTAAGAAAGTGTGCAAAAGTATTATGTGCATGCAAAGACATTGCTGTTTTGCACATGAAGAAGTCTGTCATCAATTACATTTCAAGCAATTACTTTGATATCATCTTTCTTTTGTTTATAGTAGGCTACCATGAGCAAAGACGTCCCTCAGGAAAAAGGATTTGGGGAGGGGGGAGGATGTAGGAAGAAAAGGCTCTGAAAACAATATTTGGCTTGAAGCTTTTTCTAAGAAAAAAAATGAATCATGCACAAAGTTTTCAGAGCAACAGAAGAAATCTTGTTTGCTCGCCAAAAAGGTTTGTTATAGCAATGACAGGAAACAGGAGAAAAAGAGGTGGGATCCAAGGGATCTTAAGATTAAAAAAAAAAAATTAAAAATGTCTGCAGATTTTTGAGGTAGCTTTGCCTAGTATATATGCAGGGTTTTTTATCCTTGGTGAATAAGTTTTCCTTGGGTAGCCGATAAAGCAATAATTGATTCCATGTTCAGCAGTGCTTTGGCTTTAGCTTAATTTCTTGAATGCAAAGAAAAAAGAATGCAGTTCACAGTCATGCTTTTCCTTTTTTGTTTTTTATTTTTTTTGGTAACAGTCAGAAGAATGAAAGCATGATTCATTTCATAACAAGGAAATGATGCTGCAGCTACATGTAGAGCAGTTCTTGAACTGCACTTGTTTGCATCCCACCATGAGCTGTTGAGGAGGAGCGCACCTACGCCGGGAGAGGTGGGATGTCTGTGCCATGCTGAGGGAGCAGAGGTGCTGGGAGATGAGCCAGGCCAGAGCTAGCTCTGGATTGCAGCGCTGTCTCTGACCTCAGGTTTCTGGGCAAATGAGCCTGTGGAGAGAACTGCAAAGTGTGGTGCAAAGACAAGTGAGTATTGCTGCAAGATGCAGCCTTGACCATACTGTCACTGCTTAGATGTGAGGGGATCTTGGTGGGCTGTGTGATGGCAGCAATGCTTCCTCCCAGACACCCAGTGTGCTCCACCAGCCCTCCCCTGCAGTCCTGGCAGTGACTGTTTGTACCGTGTTCAACCGAGGTGAAGCTTCCAGCTTTCTGAAACAGCATTAGGTGATATACAGACTTAACACAATCTCTACAGACCAGCTCAGGCACAGGAGCTGCTGCCCCTATCAAGGTACAGAACAGCCCAGTGCCACTGTGGTATGTCTAAGGCACTGCTAGTGATATATCTCAAAGATAATCTCCTGTGGTCCATCAAATTTTTCAAGTTTTAAAATCAGTCTTTAAAAATATAAAACATGGGCTGATTCTGCTCATGTTACAGGAGTAATTTCTGTGAATTGGCCCACCCAGCCATCCACAGCACAAGGATATTAATTGTGTTGGATACCTCTAAACCAAACTTGCTTAGTGATAAACCAGCTTTCATAGGGTGATTTTTGTACAAAAATGACATTTCGTGAGAGTTACAACCTAAAGGTATGACCAGGGTCTCAGGGCTTCCTCCTTTCTCTAGGCACTGAAAGACCATGGAAAGACAAAGTCAGACCTCTAATCTCCAGCCCAACTGTAATGGCAGCATCCAAAAAAATCCTTATGAAACTGGAAAACATAGTTCCCTGTTGAATGTAAACATAAGTGTGTGTGAATGGAAACTTATACATTAGAGTCCTACACAAAGTGCTTGCAAGTTAAAATCAGCCATCTCACTGAAATAGGATTTTAATACCCTTTAGAAACTACAGTTAGTAATCAGAAGATTGTTCTTATATAGGACTATCAAAATCCTTTTATACTGCCTTTTTTTGGTCTCTCTAGTCACAGAAAATACCATTTTCACCATGTAAATGCGCTTTCTTGCCTTAATTATGAAATCACAATTTAGGAAAACAATACTCCTTGTGCTTTGCAGGTCTCCCTTATGAGGAATGCTGGCTAGTGCACTGTTTATTTACGTACCATGCTTACACTAGACTGTAACTCCCACATGATTCTCTAGGTCGGTTTTCATTGCTCTCGGCTCTCTTTTATTATTTACCTTGCTTCTGAAGTTCCTTTTAAGGACATTAGAAGCCTTTACCAAAGAATACAGTGAGCCTGGGGCTTATTTTAAATAGAATTATTCACCCTGCAAAGGAAGGATGAATAACTTGGCGACTGAGTCACCAAACAGGCTTTAATGCCTGCCTTCTGAGTCGGGTCCAGGCTGGGACAGGGCCACAACAGGCACATTGGCCGTCTTACACACGGGGCAGAACGAAGGCAGGATGGGAAGGCAATGGAGGAGATGGGGAAAGAAGCATGGTGAGCAAGAAAGCATTCGAAGCATTTGAACCTGTCCAAAGAAGGATTACAAAATGAATCTGTAGCTTTGAACAGGATCCCAAAATGACTGAGCAACCTGAAACACAACTGAGTGTAGGAATGAAAATCTGTCTTTGAGCCACTAACGTGATGTGAGGGGACATCTGCCAGCTCAGGAGGGAGTCCAAAGCCCAGGAAGATAATCAAAGCAGTAATAAAATCTCATTCAGGAACTCATTTTCAGTTAACACTTTCCACTGCAGCTACATTTCAGAGCAAACAGCATCTTTCCCACATTTCATTATGCAGATACCCTCCCCCAGCCCCCTTTACAGCATGCTAAGCAAAGAAGGCAGGTGGAGTCTTTTGAGCTAATGATAGACCAAAATCATCATCTAGCAACTGGTGGTGCCTAATAGATGCCTGCAGATGCCTAATTAACATTCATACAGCACTTGAATCCCTTAGATGAAGTCAGTATACAGTAAAAG
This sequence comes from Eurypyga helias, assembly GCF_000690775.1. Lineage (NCBI taxonomy): Eukaryota > Metazoa > Chordata > Aves > Eurypygiformes > Eurypygidae > Eurypyga > Eurypyga helias. Next base: position 7,166 of record NW_010247592.1, read on the forward strand.
CGTAAATTATTATTATTTGGATAGTAACTGCTTCAGAAAATAATTTTGCTTATTCTAAAAAATATGTTTTATTATTCCTTTTTCTAAAAGAGAATTAAGTAAAGACCAATTGAGAAAGCTTTTTTCCCTGCACATTAATTATTGTACTCCTGTGTAAATAGTAATGAACCCATATTAAAAAGTGCTCAAAAGTCTCAGGAGTTTAGAATTCTAACAAAATCTAAGATTCCATTTAAATCTGACAGAAAGTTGGACAATCAACAATCATTAATGTGTTTGAAATTTTAATCAGACTATCCAATCATGCTACAGAGCTGCTAAGAGCATTCTGTGTCCTTTCCTCGTCCCTGACCCTTAAACTGCTTTGCATCTGGATATTTAAATACTTTGCACAGCTGTGTCTTGCAGACTTTGCCATCTCCATCTGCTTGTTTGTTTTCCTGGTTTTATTTTTCAGGCTGCTATTTTGTATAAGCAAAATTATCCTTTTATGTCTCCTCTGCCTCTGTTGTTTCTTCTAGATATTGTAAACTACAGCATCTGTGGTACTTCTCCCGTTATAGATTTATATTCTACTAGGTAGTGTGGGATAAAGATAAGAAGCCTCAACAGAACATGAGGCTGATGCCCTAGTTTGACATATAAATCCCCAAAGCTTTTTGCTGAAATTTTCTACAGAGTATCCTCCTAGTGCATAAATTACTTCTGTTGATTTTTTTACAAGTATATACCACAGGTCAACAGAAAAATGGAAGACAAGCCACTGGCCATTTGACAGAACAAAGATACTCTTTAACAAAAGTGACAATTTTTTAGTCAGATAATCTGAATACTCTGACAGTAAATCTTCCTAAAAACTGGGTGCATGACCTAAGAAAAGTGGTGATGCAGATTTAATTTTTAAAGCATTTCTCTGTCTTTGAGTCAGCATGTTTGGAGAATGAAAGGATGTGTCCTGACCTTTTTATCTCTGAAGGGTGGGAAGTAACTTCATTTTCAGAGATTTCTCTCTTATACCCTAGAAACAAACTTGGCGAAGTTTTCAAGTTTTATCTCCCAGTTATTTCTGGATTACTGAGCTTTACTTATTCTCAACCATTTCATAAAGGAAGTTAAAAATTAATGTTGCTGGTTAGCTATACACTTAAATATGAGTTCAGCTTTCAGCACAAACAGATGTTCTTTACTTTGTTGGTCTGGAAAATAACCAAAATACAAAACTATTTTGATGTGTTCGATTCTAAGTATCTGTTAATGACTTATGAATGGAACACACAGATGCCTCTGTTAGATCAAGATCATGGATTTCTTAGCATGTATCAGAAGTAGATATAATAAGACAAAAGCTAGAGGTCACATACTGAAGAGGCATGGTGCTTACAATATCCTACAATCTTTGTATTCATTAATGCATCCTTAATCCTTTGTTCCCTGTGAGTTATCTTGTACAGAGTCCTACCTATGTGAAACAAATTGCAAGATCAGAATATCACCTGCTTAAAGAAATCCCTCAGATTACCTTAAAATTTAATTTGTCAAGTTTTGTAACAGCTGTTATATCCTGTTGAATTGTTGTGAAATATCAAGAGCAAGGCAGCAAAACATGAACAGAAGATTAGGAAACAGGAATCACTGAAATCTAATTCTGGATGACCTTGGGGAGAGGGAGGGGAAAGAAGGTAATGCCAAATTTTCATAGTACCTTCTGATCACTAGCTTTGCTCTTTGACACAGTTTGCATTTCATTTGTGGGTGGTTCATGGTACTTCTAGGTCCCCTTGGGTCCAGGTGAGTCTTAAAAATGTCGGCCCTTCTACTTTGCTCTCATGAGACCCCACCTGCAGTATTGCATCCAGCTCTGGGGCCCCCAGTGTAAGAAGGATGTGGACCTGTTGGAACGAGTCCAGAGGAGGACATGAAGATGCTTAGAGGGCCGGAGCACCTCTGCTACAGGGACAGGATGAGAGATTTTGGCTTGTTCAGCCTGGAGAAGGGAAGGCTCCAGAGAGACCTTATGGCAGCCTTCCAGTACCTGAAGGGGCTACAAGGAAGCTGGGAGGGGGCTTTTCCAAGGGCCTGTAGTGCCACGACAAGGGGTAATAGGTTTAAATTGAAAGTGGGGAGGTTTAGATTAGATATCAGGAAGAAGTTCTTCCTGGAGAGGGTGGTGAGGCACTGGAACAGGTTGCCCAGAGAAGCTGTGGATGCCCCCTCCCTGGGTGTCTTCAAGGCCAGGCTGGATGAGGCTTTGAGCAACCTGGTCTAGTGGAAGGTGTCCCTGCCCATGGCAGGGGAGTTGGAACTAGATGGTCTTTAAGGTCTCTTCCAGACCAAATTATTTTATGATCCTATGACTATTGCTTGAGCCCCACAGGAGAATCTAACCATATCCAGGTAAATTCCATTAGTTCTATAAGTAACAAGCACACATCACTTAGAAAAAGAAACCTTAAAGAAAAAACAGCATCAAGTTTAGGGTGTCTGCCCTATGGGGTACCCATCTTTACTCATCAGTTTTTCTAGGTTCACAGGTTTTATAGAAAAGACCATTAAATTACGCGATCTTCACTTTCTGTTTATCACAGATGCTTAACATTTCCCCAAGTTACCTCTCAACTCTTTTCAGTAATTTATATTTGGTGGAAAAAGTTGATTTTATCGTATGCCACCATTTATCACCTCCTCCCATGTCAGTACTGTAGCCTACTGTGTACTCATTTTAATTAGGGCATGGCTATATTAAAAGTTGTTGTTGATTTGTAATTTTGCAGTTGGGTTTAGGAATCCTAGTTGTAGACTATTTTGCTTTCAGCATTCAGAAGTGCAACAGGAATTTATCCCCTGACTCCCACAGATTACAGTCTAAAGTAATTCACTTGGGAACTGTAAACTCCCTTTGCTTTCTTATAGTACTCCAAAGGCTATTGCTAGTACTAACGGGTTATTATTGCTAATGCCAGCTAAAGAAAAATAAAAAAATTAACACATTTTTTTAGAGAAAGCTTACCAAAAAGAAGAGTTAAGATCTCATTACTAACCATTTACGTTTTAAGCTCTACTTCAAAAGTGAGAGGAAAGAAAATGTAATAAACTCAATGACCACCCTACAGATTGAGGCACCTGAAAGGTTCATATTCCTGTTTCAACAAGTGTCAATAGCAACCCTCAATGTGACTTACCTGGCAAGTTTGTCAGTTATGATGAAGTGCACCAATTTATGTACCCATAATTTTTGAACTTTAGGAGCTGTGTGTTCTCTTACTTGAGGCCATAGGTGTGTAAACCAGCAAATGTTGCCTTCAGGCTTCATGATATTGGTTCAAAAATCCAAAGCCATATGATGCAAAAAGCTGATTCTACATTATCTCATTTGACTGGCTCATATTTGTTAAAAAATAGCTGAAGGGTTAACTTTGTACCAACAGACTTTGTCCCAGAGTAGGTATTGTTCATCTTCACTATTCCATCTTAATACCAGAACTGATATAATTTGTTCTGTCTTTGGGGTGGGGGGGGAAATAAATAAAAATCCACAAAAAAAACATAATGCCAAAATAAACTCTGGCTAATGTGACAGAAGTATTGCCATCTGAATGCAGCCAAGCTGGCTCACATTTGTTTCATACAGGAGTAATTTATCTATCAATCACTAACAAATATAGTATTAGTGATAGCAGAACTGCAGTCATCTGCCATGCTTGAAGAAAGGCTTTATAGTCTCCTATACTATCTCTTGACACAGCATCTTTTGTCCCAACCAGTATTGATATGAACAGCTCTGAAGAGTGGAGACATCCTCCCTGCCCCAACTGAAATACCCTCTCCTTCAAGACCGACAGCAGCTGTTGGTGTCCTCCACCCAAACGGGCAAGGCATACACTTAACCTCAAACTGACAAAAGGAAATAGTTTCACACCTGACAAGGAGGAAGTTTTTCATTTCCCCCCACCCAAATACCACATGGGAAATGTTATTAGGTGGGTAGAGCTAAAACACACCCCAAATAATCCCATGGTAGCTCCTGCAGCCAAAACATCATACGGTGTGTTTACACCATGTTCTCCCAATGAACATGTCCTGGGTGAGGCTCTGCGGTTGGCTTTATTTTCCATATTCTGCAGTTATCTGTGTGTCATTTTCACAGAATTATAAGAAAACGCTTTCCAGTTTTTACAGACTTCTTTGGAAGGAACTCCTTTTACCTACAACAAAAGAACAGTTTTGTTTCTTAACAGCACTGAGGATAAGCCAAAATGCACTAATTTCTCCTCACTTGTAAAACATTTAACATATTGCTACCCACACCCTGTAATTTCAAGACTCCTAGGATTTATATTTTAAAAGCATAATTGAAACTTCTTGGCAAGGGCCCTATGAATTCCAGTCAAAATGGTTATAGAAGAGAAATTTTGTGTCTTCATGTAAAAGAAATCCTGCCTAAATTAAAAGCAGTTGATATTAGCTCTTTTTCCCCTACAATAATATCTACCATTAAGATGACAGCTAAAATATACGGTGTTCTTGCATTTCAAGGGACTATGAGAGGAAAAGGGTTGGTGGGGTTATTTTAGTGATGCCAGGCTGAACTCAGAATATATTTTGTCAAAACAATTGTTTTCTCATCTACATATGTAAATGAATTTTAATTTAGAATTCATTCAAGAACCTATGCCTTTACTCATCACATCATAACTCAATGCCTAATCTAGCATAGGAAAAGTAGTGCAAACATTCATGTTGCATGTGCTATACTGAAAATGTAATTTTCTACTCATTTAGATTAAATAAATTTTTCTATATTATCACATTGATATCTTCAAGAAAAGTGGGTGTGAGAGTATTATTGAGGTTCAACACTTTTTTCTGCTTTATACAAAAGCTATGTAGAAGTTCTGGTGAGCAACAGGTCTCCAAATAACATCAGTGCAGAGGGCACTCAGCCTCCTATCAAATGCAGACACTCCCATAGTGTCTGTGAAGAACAATACCCTAAAACCAACTCTTAGCAAAATGGATCTGATGACAGCAAGACAGGACAAACATTCTGAGGAACTATCAAACACCATAATCTGAGCTCAGAGGCATGCCTATGCTTCCTGGACTGTTAACCTTACATCTGTTCAACGAGGTCCTAGAAATGCTCTGTACCTCTATTTCAGCATTTATTTCTCCCTCAGTTTTTGCCAGGCAGAAAGCTACACCCCAGTCCAATATCCTTGGCTCCCTGCTATGGACCTGTGGCAGAAGCAATCTTCTTTTCGGAGCAGAGATGGGATTCTACAGCTGATACCTGACTTAGCATTTAGCTTCTGTCCAGAGTAACAAGAATGCATCCGCCTGCCCTCCTCTGCCAGTGGATGTCCCCCTGTAATAATACCTGAACAATACTAATCTCCATTTCATAGTATACAGACAACAATTTGTTCTGATTTTGCTTGCAAGCCAGTATTTTGCTTTCTACATGTTTCATTAGCTTACAAAGAGAAAAAAAAGTTTAATGTTGACTGTAGTTCATTTCCTGCTCAGCGTTGTTGCCTGTAGGCCAGAGACTGATGGCAGGCCTACAATACTAGATCAAAATGAAAGGCTAGCTCTGAATTTCAATTATTCAAAGTGGTGTTGAAAAAAATGGGCTCTCCCTGCTAGGATCTGCATTAGCAATTATACAATTACATTGATGCAATGGTAGTTTGCAAAGAAAAATGTGAGATTCATGAAGGGGACAAAATCTACTTAGCGGTTTACCACAAGTTATGAAATTTTGTTGCAAAGGAGATGAGAATGATCACTAATCTTTGTGTGCTCGTAATAGTTCTCTTATATTAGCAATCACTTACAGTACCTAAATCAGGGATGGCCTTACAAGAGATAAGGAAAAATGTTAAACCTGTGTTTATGAAAAGCCTAATGGAATGCTGTGATTGTCATTATATACTTTTTTTTTTAATGCTTTCCTCATGTGTGGTTGAACTCTAGGACCCTTAAGGTAGGTAAACTGTTAATTGATCAGAGAAAGAGTTCTATTTGTTCTAGAACTTGTATAAGGCTCAGCAGAAACAGCTTAATCCCTTCAACATAAATAAATCAAAGAAATGTATCACAGTAGTGTAGCATTTGAAGAGACTTCAAAGATCAAATAGTCTATCTGCTTACTTTGAGAAAGAATCAAATGTGCCTAGGCTATCCATGACAAGTCTGTCTAGCCCATTCCAAAGACAAGCTTCTCTTTCCAGGAGAGGAATGGGATTCTTTGGTTACTTTCTGAACATGTCTCATTGCTTAGCTCTTCTTATGCTCAGGAAGTGTTTCCAATACCTGCATGAAGGGGTCAAGCAAAGGGAAATTTTAATTATGATGAAGTGTTGGTTCATCTTTTTGGTCAGGTGCCTACACATCACCATGATGCATATGTTGATAAGAGAGAAGGACCTTTAAGCCAGTGCACACTGCCAGCTTATGTCCAGTTTTTCATCCATCGTTACCTCCAAGTCCTTCTCCTCAGGGCTGCTCTCAATCCGTTCTCCACCCAGCCTGTACTTGTGCTTGGGATTGCCCTGACCCAGGCGCAGGACCTTGCACTTGGCCTTGTTGAACTCTATAAGGTTGGCAGTGGCCCACCTCTCCAGCCTGTCCAGGTCCCTCTGGATGGCATCCCTTCCCTCCAGCGTGTCGACCGCACCACACAGCTTGGTGTCGTCGGCAAACTTGCTGAGGGTGCACTCGATCCCATCATCCATGTCACTGACAAAGATGTTAAACAGCACAGGTCCCAACACCGACCTCTGAGGAACGCCACTCGTCACCGATCTCCACTCGGACATTGAGCTGTTGACTACAACTCTGAGTGTGGCCACCAAGGAAGTTTTTATCCACCAAATGGTCTATCTATCAAATCCGTGTCTCTCCAATTTAGAGACAAGGATGTCATGCAAGACAGTGTCAAATACTTGACACAAGTCCAGGTATTGCGTACACTTTTTTGTAACATGAAAGAATATCACAATGTAAATGTTTCATTATGGTTTTGTGGGTGTTTTCTTTTGTTTGTTTTTGTTTTGTTGTTTGGTTTTGGTTTTTTTTAATTGGTAAACATTCTGTGAAATAACCTATTCTGGAATAGTATTTTCCTTTTTTCTTTGGAGTTCACTGAACATAAACATATATGTCTTACTGCTACAGGTTGAAGAATGTTCTGTGTAAATTCAGGTTAGCAACATTGTGTGTTGACAGACAGGCAAACTATATCTATGCTGCAATCAGGACATAGGTTTGGTACATATACAGACATAACTGGGCTAGTTCTAATCTTCTGATCATCTCCTTTGTTCCTGTATTGATGGCAGAAAACCCACCATAACGTTGGTTTTGCCTTGAGCAAAGTATGCTTGTGCATAAACCTGAATACTGTTTTGGCTCTATCCTACGTTATGCAGTTCTAGATTAAAACGAGGTCGGTATGCGCTACATGTGTTACAATCACACTTCAGTCTGAAGCCTCCATATATTCTAAATTGAAGCAGCAATGCATACTTCACACTCATAAATGGTCTTCCAGCTCTGGCCATCTGTGGGGCAGATGTACAACACTTTTCTCACAGCAATAGCAAAAGCAATTTCAGACCAACCTTCCTGTTGTTCTTCTCATTGACCCATTTCCAGATCTTGCTGCTGGCAGCAGTCACATTGCATGTTTGGTTTAATAGCTCTGCACCCCTGATTTAATCCATCCTTACATGTGCACACATTCCCCCAGACTCTCTTGGCAAAGCCCCTACGAGTGAACAGGGAGGAAGACGACAGCTGTGGCACTGAAATGAAAGTGTACCTACCAAAATGAGAGAGTGATGCAAACCATGAGAACGTGTGGTAAACTTGGGTGCAGACGCTATCAGAGTAGGAATCCTGAACTGCCAACACATTTTAGGAGCATGTGGGCAGATTTTATCAAAACCAGCCCCATAGTGCCTTCACCACTCTGGCAACAAAAACACACATCCTATTGCACCAAAAATTTAGAACCGCCTACTTGTTAATTGCAACTAAAACATAAGGGTCTTCAGCGCACGTTGATGCGTTCATTTGCTTAACCACATTCTTCCCTCAAAGCTACTATTTTATAATATGATGGAAGTGTTTTAAAGAAGAAAACACAATAGGGTGCTCTACCATCATATACAATGTGATAAATAAAAACCCTTTTTTGTCTTTTTTCACAATCTCGTCAAAAAAAAAAAAGTCATCCAGTCCTCCACACAGCTGTCAGACTTCAATTTGATACATGATGCTGCTGAATGGAGATGACTTGCTGCACAAACCTACAGCCCTTCCAGTAAGCAATACCTGCCGCACAGCACACAGTGACAGCTCAGACTATAAAGGAGAAGAGGGCACAGGTGGGACGAAGCAGGAGACACTCCGTGTGTTACCATTTAACAGCAGAAAATGTGCTGCTTTTGTCTGATAACATTTGAGTCAGAGCACTGCACATAATTTCCCTACATCTTTCTGTGGCTGTAAAAGGAAATGGGAACCCATGGAGAAGGGGTCTAATTTATCTCACTGCAGTTAAGTGCGTTTTACCTGACACATGTCCTCAGATCTTCTGGTGAAAGTAATTATAAATGTGAAATATATGGTAATATATGATAACAAGTGCTTCTTTTTCTGCTCAGTATAATGCATCTCTAGTCTGGGAATACTGGGCGCCATTTTCGTATAAATGTCTTGTTGTTTTGTAACTATTGTCTGTTTTTAATACTAATAAAACTATTTAAGAGTTTGCAGTTTGTTTTGTGAAGAAATAATAGCTAATGAAAAAAGAGATGTCTTTAAGGTAATCTTTTGCTAACTTGACTTGTAGATTTTGTTATTTGAAATAAACTTTTCATCCCTGTTTGAATAAATGTTCTTTTTCATTTATTGTACTACAAAGGACAAGTGTAGTAACTGTAGATACACTAAATGAGAGTAATTACTGGTATTGCACAGATATCCATTACAGCCCAGCTAGCATTAGCATGTTGTATCCTGTTTGATGAGAACTCAGCACAGTGGTATTTGCTAATGTTATTACCTCTGCGTTCAAAAGAAAGTGAAATGGGTCAAGATTCAGGAACTGTAACCATAGTAATGGGTAGCAGGATTCCATCATTTAAAGGAGAACTGTTAAATTTTGAAGCAGATTAAAAAAGGGAAAGTAAGATACAGAAAGAATGTGAAGGACTATAGCCTGCCAGTCAAAGGGCCCAAACCTGCTCCTGGTGAAATTATCTAAGCTCCTGTCAACTTACTGGAAAGAAATCAGAGTTTAGTCTAGCAATTAATCACCTTTCCTTATGAATTAAAATTGCTGGAGAGGATGCTTCTGTGCTTGGCGATCCAAGGAGTCCCAGCCAGGACGCAAAGCTCCATTCCCCAGTTCTGGCCTTTCCATATGCCAGAACAGAAGGATGCGTGCTCCATGTTAAACAGTTAAAGAGAGCCTTTGCCAAAGGCAATAAAGCTGTTTGCAGATTGAAACTTTGAGAATTTCAGCATGCATTTTTCCTCTTTTACCAATAAGCAAACATTGCACAATTCTTGAAGAAAAGCCATGTTCCAGATTTTCCAAGAATTTTAAGAATCACATAGTTAAACTGTATTTTATTCCCATCATATCAGTAATCATATCCAGGTAATGAAAGAGTATTATCTCACACTACACTACATAAGATTCAAATTCTTTCCTCACACCCATGCAGTACCCATAACTCCAGCAATGTTATATGAATACAGTTGGGAACAGAGTTTGATCTGAGATGCTAAGATTTCAGTCACCTCCTTCTCGACACTTAGTAGAATCTGAATTTTAAACAGCCAGACAGTCTGTCTCAGTGTTTTTCTGCTCTCTATAATTATTTTTACCTCTTATATTATTTATTTACTTAATAATTTAATTTAATTGATTTTTTCAATATCTCTAGAAACTAATGGTTAAGATACTTTTTAACTTGAACAATGGTGCCTGTGTTCTCCAATCTGAATTGCAGCATGCTTTCTTACCTTCCCGTTCAGCTTCTTATGCTTCACCAACTACCGAGGCTGCAATTTCCTTCAGTGAATTTTCTGCATCAGAAAGGTAGTTAGTAAAAATTAGCCATCTAAACTCTCCTGATCAGTGGAGAGAGGAAGTGAGGACAGTTGAGTTGTCTTTCCTCACTGACTACAACAGGAGTCTAGACAAAGAGCTTAGAATAGACAGCTAACTTTTAAATAGGTAACATTTGATGAGACAACTAACAAATATTGAAAACAAATGGTTGCTGGACTCTCAGGATGCTCCAGATGTTAACTAAGGGACAAACTTTGAGAATGCTAAAATATTTGTATAATACTGCTTGGCTCTTCCTATTTCTTCTGACTCTTATAGATACATGTCCCATTTTAAAGTTAATTCACTTTTGTTAGAAATGAGTTATGACTATATGGTGGTTACCTTCTACTTCCTTACAGGCAAAATGCCTCAATTAGGAAATTTGGTGATAAAATTCAGGCTTCTGAAAGAAATACTAGGTTTCTGATCTTCCAAGGGCAGCTGTGGTGTCAGAGTACTGGTGGTTTGCCCATCTCTGCATTACCTTAATGTCTTAAAACTCTCTTTTGCTGCTTTTTTTTCCTTAAGCAACCCACTGGGTGTCCTCTGAGTACATGATTATTTTTCTCAGAGAGGCATTAAAATTACTTTTACCTTACTGTGCCCACACTTGTAGCTCCATGAGCCTCCTCTCCAGGATTTTGTGGCTGCCCAAGCCTGTACCATCTCTTCTGACCCCAAGGTGCTTCAGAGTCTCATCACCTTTCTGCAATATTCTCTGTTGCATGTGCAGTCTCCAAAAAACAATAATATCCACATCTGTAGAGCACCCTGTATATCCATTACACACTCTTCCCTATTCAGTTTCTCCCCCAGTGCTGCAGGAGAAGGACATGATCTTCCGTAAGCACAAGGACCCAAAGGGGAACTGTTCAGAAGAGAAGGAAATTATGCTTCTGCAGAGAAAGATAAGGCCTACTGGTCTTAAATCTTCTCACAGCTGAAGTGAGAGAGCTGATGTTTTATGATACCACACAACAAGGTGAACCCCAATCAACCAGATACGATACGTGGCTGCAGCTTGGTGAGGTATTTTATATGCCGAACGCGTTTGCTCACACACTAGGATAAAACATAACGTTCGGATGTTCTTTCAAAGCTTCATCTACTACTAAAATTTACCTCGCTCTGTAACCCCTTACAGTCAATCGGCATCGGTGCAAGAAGTACAACTGAAATAAGAAAGCAGGCAACCAGAGCCAGTATGCACACACAGACACATGACGGCAAGCCTTGCAGAAGCATGTAGTCAGAGGTTTGTTTTTCAGAAAGACATAGAGCGACAGCTATAAAAATATTATTTTGGATTTCCTTAAAGCTCTCCTTTGTAAATCATGATTGATTGAAATAAACTGTCAACTGCAATTTGTTAATTTTAAATGATTTACACCCGATGTCTGAATGTGAAAACCTGCCAGAAAAAAATGCTTTATAAAACATTAGTGATTTTTATCACCATTAGTGTTCCAGAAATGGATTTTTTTTAGTACTTAACCCTCCTGAATGTTTATGATGAACAGCCAGGAAAGTGACTGCCACCTGTCATACAGTAATGAGGACAGTAAATCAATCACTAGTAAACTGTTAGCCTGTTTGAGACTCGGAACATTTTCTAAAAAGGAAAAGAGATTCTTTATAATTATTACCATACTGGAGTTTAAAAAAATTGTCACAATTTAAAACTGCATTTACTGATTCTAAAGAGAAGACTGCATTTAAAAGAGCTGCGACAATTTGTCCAGTGTTTAGTATCACAAGATATTCCTATCATAGGATGATTAATGTAAATGCACTATAGAACACGACACTGCTAGAAAATAACATCACCAATTTGAGAGGAAATAAAAAGGAATATTTCTCCCAGAAACTACCAAGTTCAAATTTGAATCATGTGAATGGAGATTTGAGCAGAAAACCATTATTTGACCTCCTATTGGAGAAAAAAACAAATCGAGATGTGTTCATTAAAATGGTTAATAGATTTTAGAGAGAATATAAGTGTATACTGAGAGCATCAAGAGACTGAGAGTGGGAATGGAATATCACCGCTGTAAGCAGCACTATCAGCACTGGGGTGTATAATGCACTAATACGGGTTTCTAATGCACTAATATGAGTCTCAGCAAGCCTCTTAAAACACAATATGTAGTAACACAGAATATAGTCTTAAAAACTGTCCCCACATCAGTTAGAAAGTGCTTAGGACTTTGCTTTAATCAGATGAAGAATGCCATGATCACACGCTATGTTTAGCCAACACTTACTGTCCTCAACTATCACCTTAAATACTTATCAATTTTTTTTTTTTTTTCAGAGACTGGATCTTACTAGTGACGCATTTGTCAAGAATGTAAGTTTGAATATTTCTTATGACCCCAATAGAGAGATATTTGGATTTACTAATGGACTCCTGGGAATAACTATGAAAATAACTGTTACCCTCTTGAGAAGAATAAGGAGAAAGAGCGTGCCCTACACTTATTTTGAAACTGCAGATCTGCAACTGTCTGTACTTGCAGCTTCAACTTAAAATTGGAAAAGGTGGCATTGGTTGTAGGGGATTTGAAGAATATCTGTCCTGCTTATATCTGGCTCAGAATTAGCCCTGAGATGAGCTGTACAGTAGGTCAGTAGTAGCAAAAGGTCAAGCAAAAGGGGAGATGGGAATTTTACTGGATTTTGGATTCCATACTAATGAGTTTGGAGAATTTGCAGGCTGATACTCTCTGCAAAGGAAGCCATATAGATGCAGAGCATAGCCATCAATTTAGATTTATTTTTGTATTTCCTGCTGGCTGGTTATTAGAGTTCTAAATTCATTTTTTCCCATGTTTTCAGTGAACAATGAACTTACCAGAAGGAATGATAAAATCCCCATCTTGAAAAGCCTTTTTTCTCTAGATTCAGGGTATTGCACTGTATACTGCAGTGCCAAATGTTTATTACATGTTTAGGGTGGGGTGACCTTTCTTTTAATTATTATTTAGTTAATATAATTAGATGAAAGGGCACTACCACAACGCTCTCTTCTCAATGGTAGCAAAGTATAGTAGCAGTTCAACAACAGTTCTACTCTAAAGGCTCTGTTTTACATTTATTCCAGATTAACTATTTTCACTGCAGTCTATGTGACTCAGTGGATGTATGGGTTTAATGATTTATGTATCAGTTCTGTCAAAAATCTGTGAGTCCCCTTCCAAACATAATGATGGACCTACACAAAATGGCTTTTGACCTACACACAAAAAAAATGTGGTGATCTTTTCTTTGATAAATTCTAGTTCCCTATTTTTTGGAACATAGGCTTGAAATAGGATGGAAAAGCACCTTTTTTGTAACATGTGTCTCCTTTCTGTCACACCAGCCACACCACTCCATAAGTCATAGGTCATTCTTTGAGAAAAGTCAAGCACTCTCCAAAAAGTGGGGCAGCTGCCTTTCCCGTACCTTCAGCACTCTCCCCTTTTGAAGCCAAATGCTGGGGGAGAGGAAACGGTTGCATGGGAAGGGATGAGCACATTAGGGACAGAGATATGGATAGGAGACAAGCATGTTAGGAAAAACGACAGGGGTGGAGGGAGGCTAGAGCTGGAGTTTTACACAAAACCACAACAGAAAATCTATTGGCCACAATTAGGCATCTACAGAGGTTAAATGTGCAGGTCAGAATCTTATTTTTAATTTAAAAAGCCTTGCCAAGCATCCATGAAGAAGCTGCTCCGGTCACACAGTGATCACACAGTGTCCTAGGGGGGACTCAGAGCCATACTCGCAGCACACCTTCCCTCCCCGTGTCACGCAGCCGGAGTGCATGCACCACCAATGGCTGTGAGCAACAAACCCTGTCACCCCCAAATAATCCCAAACTCAAAACATTGATGCCGATAGAAGAAGCTTTCCTGTAACAATTTATGTTTAAGTCAGATATGGAGGTGCTACACAGAAGGTGAGAACACATTTTTTCCCCACCACAATCCTATTTTACTGAGGCAGAAGAAAAGTTAACAGTGGTGGTAACGGTGATGTTTTTGTTGTTTTTTTGATGTGGTCACTGCTTCCTAGGAACGGATCTGAGAGCATAACATTCACTTTACACAAGCCAACAAACTCACCACATTTGCAATAAGTTCTTAGGGGGCTGAAAATAAAATACCAAAAGCATCTCCCTCTGTGGCTTGCAAATACTGAAATTTAAATGGATGCTGATTTGTGCTGACATTCCTATTTACTTTCCAAGGCTGTAATGACTAATACTTCCGTAGAAGTATAATCTCTGACTCTACTAAAAGCTTCCACTTTCCCCAACAATTAAATTTAAGAATTCATTTAAATTAGGAACCTCTTCTAGCCTTGTCATTTTCATAAATAAGGATGTTGTGAAGCAAACATTACAGAAAAATATTTTCAATTGGTATACTCATTTGATTTTACCTTCTAAACCAGACATCTATAGCTGTTGACGGACTGTAACTTCTTATTTGTAGTAAAAGAACAAGCAAGCAATATAAAGTTTTTTTTACTGCCAGATTTAGGTTTCATCCTAGCAGGACACAAAATTGTAAATTGAATCCCCATGCTCAGCAACTAAAGCTTAACACCTTGGAAATTATTTTTGGGTTTGTTTTGTTGGGATTTTACTTGTTCTCAGAAGAAACAGAGGATCATCTGGAAAATATTCCACCCTTTGATCCAATACACATCAATTTTAGACTTACCTTAGCAGCTTTGAGGGTGGAATTCCTTATTTCCAGCCTTCCCCCTGTTATCAGGACAACATAGAGGGTTCTGTTTAACAGCAGTCAAATGATTTGCAGATGACAGTCAAAAAGGAATTTGTAAAGTCTCTGTTCCAAGAAAGCCATGATCCCCTTAGCTTAAAAATATCTCGAAACTGCCATTTCCAATAGTTTCAAGAATGCCTAAAAATCTAAAGGTCTTCACTGAAGCATTTTTTTTCCTCTTCTTCCACCACAGCTTCAAAATATTCCTCTCTCTTTAATCTATTGCAAATATAAAATCATATTTCATATAGAGGACCAGAGGCTTTTGTGATTTAGAAGTATTTTTATTCACTTGTTTAAGGAAAACTTTTCTTTGCTTTAATCTGCTCTTAAATAACATAGCCAGGTGTGAATACCAAGCTCTTGGCTTCTGTAATACTCTTCCTTGTGCACGTGTTTTTATGGCCCACTCTTGCAAACCTTGCTTGCTTTGGATAATCTTCTTTTACATCAGTATTTAAACTGAAATGAATGGAACTTCTTACATAAGGCACTACTTGACATGAGCAGTGGATGGCACAGCCAGGCTCTTTGTAGGTGTTGCAAGATTGTTTTTTACCCTTGCAACAATAACATGCTTCAAAAGAGAGGGCAAGAAAGGAAATTTCCCTTGATCACCAGTCCTTTTGAAGTCACTAACTGAAGTCTCAACTCCTAAATCAGTACACACACATGCAAAGCACACACCATTTTTTACCATCCTGAAACTTTGTATGCATTTGTCCACCTTTAGTGACAATCACATTTCTGAATACATATTTCTTCTACATATTTGGCAGCAGTCATTTTCAAAAGAAACTGGCCCAGGTTATTAGTGTGAAGTGGTATAACTCCATATATATATGTCAAAAGACTACAGGTATGTGATGTTATACCCACAAAAACTTAACCAGGATATTGAAAGAATATTGGTCTGTGCAGCCTGAAAATTACAGCATGCAGTACAGTAACAATGTCCAGACTTGTCAGTTTATAGGTATTATGTATGCGGACACTCATATGAACAGCAGACAGGACACAGGAGCTTTTCTGTGTTGCTTGTCCTTGAGGAGTATTAAACACGAAGAAGTGTGAAGCTGTAAAGGAGTTTCTTAAACTACCATTGTTGCACCAAAGCTCTAAATATCATAGGGACTGATGCTTCTACAAACTTCACATATCTCCAGGAAAAAAAGATTTTAAAAAAGAGGGTGTTATTTCTTTCTCTTCACGTCTTGTATGTTGACCTGAGGAATCAAGGAGGCATCACTGACTTTGATGGCCAAGAACTCTGTAAAGACCCATGAAAGACAACTACCACATACCTAACAAAGGAAGCATCCTTTGAAAAGGTGGCAATCTTTCACATCTCCTTCCTGCCCATTAGCACTTGTATCATTTGTCACATTTCAAAACAATAAAGGTTGCTCTGTTTTGCCTTATGGATAAACATGTGGATTTTATAGGTAGACTTGTCTCACAGATCATATTTCCAGTGTGTGCCAGAAACCTGGAGACATGCCCTAGGGAAAAAATCCTGGAAGTAGGAGTACCCTTTCCAGAGGTGCTTGTTTGTAACTGGCATGGCCAAGGAGGTGCAGTAGGAAGTGTGGCACCCAGCCAAATAGATATGAGACAACTTCCAGCAGAGGATGGATGCTGTGTGAAGTAAACCTGCTTGGTTTCATGAGCCCCCCCAGGGCAAGAGAATGCCAGGTCCTGATTGTACCACCTTTCATTGACACAACAACACAGCAGTCCTTATACACGTGCTGTGGTCTGCCAGGTCCTCTCAGAGAGTCATCCAACCCTTCCTGTGCTGCAGAAGTGCAAAGCTGAGCAACCAGGATTCCATCCTGAAATTTTATTCGTATGACTATGTGAACCAGTCTGTGAGGATTAGAAAATGTTTGGAAGCAGAAAAAAAATCTAGGCGAGAGCCTTTGATTACCACAGTAGTTTGCAAATCATGACAGGCTAACACAAGAGAGCCCATAACCTTACGAAATACAAGTGTTCCAGGACAGCTAAATGGAAGACTTCACTTGCACAATTTGAGAAAAGTTCAGCTCTGAAGTATGACAGGAAAACTCTTGCTCAATAACCTTGTTTTCATTTTAATTCAAACTGTATAAACAGATTCAAAGGAGTCTGGCTTTAGGACAGATTTCCTGCATACATACTCAGGTGATATATGTAGCTCTGTAATGAAATGAAACCTGGCCAACTGCTTCAGACTACAGCATCCATTGTTCCAATACCTAAAAACATAAGATACCCAAAGCTGTGCCTTATGACAATGTATTTTCTCTCTGTTCTTACAGGTAAGAGAGGTGCTCTGTATGGCACTATCTCCCAGGACTGAGTTCTGTCTTCAAAGATGTAGCAATACAGTCATTACACTATGACAACAGAACAGATCAGATATTATCAAAACACTACTCAGTGCTGTACATTCTTTAAAAATTATGCTATCTCTAGGCAACAAAGAGGCCTTTTTTTTTTTGGTAAAAGAAGCATTTTCTTAACATTTCATCCTACATTTTACTCAAGGAAAAAAATATATGTTCTACTTCTAGGTCATAGTTCTTTTATACAGGACAATCCTTAGGTTTTGATATAAAAAATTCACGGTCTTCCATAATGTCTGTTATCATTTGAATTTCCAACTGAAATGCCAATGCAGATAATTTGGGATACCACAGAAATTAATGGAGTCAGGCAAAGAGACAGTAGGCTTAACACTGTAAACAGAGGACATTTTACTTGTGTTTCTCTTCCTACATAACAAAACACTTTTCAAAGTGGAAAATATTACTCTAAGGGATTTTTTTTTAGCATAATCTACAGAAACTTTGATTCAGTATGCCAGTGTTTTACTAATTCTCAGTTAAATAGTCTGAATTTGATGTGTAACAGCTGAACCATCTCTATGTTTGAATGCAAATCTTTCTCATTGAAACACTTTGCACCGAACACTGTTTTGTCAGAATTCCTAAATGTTAAACTCCTCTCAGCCTAACAACTTGTGCTTTAATTGCAAAAATGTAAGGAAGCTTAGTTTCGTTTCAGAGCTTGTCAGCAGGGGCATGGAAATCAGAGGTAAACAGAAACCCAGATATAGTACAAGGTAGAACGATGGAATAGTCTTTGAATTTGGCAGCTGCATCTCATTCCTCATGCTCTGAATTTGCTGTCTTTTGGACTGAGGTATCAATCTATACTATGAGTTATCCCCATAATACTATGCTTTTGTAAAACAGTTGGAAAAAAAACATTTGTGCAGGATATCTGGTACTATATACATAATCTAGTAAAAATAGATAAAATTTGAATTATCACTTTAAAGGAAAACTTCTATTCCAGAAAATTATTATTTAAAAAAAAATAAAATAAAGAGGATGAGCCTAGAAGTGGTGGGAGGGGATTTTTAATAAAAATAAAAACATGCGTGGATTATTTTAGGGCTCAATCCTGCAAGTTGCCAAGCTTTCTGGTCCTAATTCAGTAAATTACTTAAGCATGTGCTTAAGTGCACATCATCGATTCCAAAGAAATTGTCTGACTCACACATGCCTAGTATATGTATGGCCGAGAGCCAGCGATCTCAGCACTTAGCAATATTAAGACCTTCATTTCCTAACTGCACTAATACTAAGAGGTAAATTACACCAGGAATCAAGCCTCCCACAAGCCTCCACTTTGGCCATGCAAGCTGGGAATCACTGCGGGATCTGCTGTAATCCACATGCATTGCAATGTGACTTGACCACCCCTACTGTGGTTCAAAGCTGGCCACAAAGTTCCTGCCCTTCTCCCTGTCAAGGGTGAATCAGATTCAGTATTGCTGAAATTCCTGGTTATCCAAACAAGCAATAATGGAAGCATTTGAACAGAAAGGAGTTTTGAGTCATGTAGGTGGTTTTCTTGTGTGGGAAACTCCCCACTTTGTATCTATGTGATTAGGAAAGTCAGCTTCATTTGCCTCTGGCTGTCTGAGGCAAGCAACAAAAAGCACATTCATTCTCCTATTCCTTCCTCCTCTCAGCAGCACAGAAAGAGGGAAAACATTATTAATGCCTATGTCATAGTCAGGTTAAAAGAACACATTCCCTGTCTGTGAGGCATCACTTCTACTAATGGGAATATTTCCCAGCATTTCATATTGCACACCCTGAACTCACATCCAGCAAGACAAAGAAAGTGCCATATGAATACGTGATGACTGGTGCACAAAGAACACCAGCAGTATTGTTAATGGTGATGCTCATCAATACACCAAACACTGACTGGATGTGGTGCTTGCCCAAAACTGACTAGATCTGACTAGAAGAGGTAACTGCTGGATAGAGATGGAGAAGATGATAGTGCAAGAAGACTCTAAAGTTCTCCATGTGTGTCTTTGTAGTCTCTGGCAAACTGATAGAAATCTTAAAACAGAAGAGTTTTCACGGAAGACCTGAAAAGAACAAATCAACTTTGGAGAGCTTTATAAAGCAAGCATAAGGAGCAGCATGGGCAGTAGTCCAAAAGGGATCTCTGAAAAATGAAAGAACACACAAGAGACCTGGGTACCACAGACAGAGAAAAGACATCAGAGAGTAGCTTCTCATAGCAGCATGAAAATTATGTGACACTGGGAAAAAAAGACCAGGATGAAATTTTAGTTGAGGCAGATCTGGAGTGCAACATCAGATCTGGAACCTATCAAGAAACACAGAGGAAGAATTAGGACAACAATCCCTCAGACATGTTGAAAGCCTGGGGAGGACACGATTTCAAAAAGAGCAGGCTGTGAACACGGCTGTGTTGAAGATGGCTGATGAGCCAAAACACCAGTCAGAGGCATGTTGGCTGAGCAGGAGGGAGCAGAGGGAGAGAACTCGGTTTGGGAGAGTGGAGCTCTGCAGCCCAACATGGACGGTCCCTGCCAGGAGCCCAGGGATGGCAGGGAAAGGCTTTCCCTTCCTGGGGTAGGAGAGAGGCTGCGCATGGGAAGCATTAGCATGTAAGGAAATATATTGTCATGAGCATATGGACACGTTTGGCAGTAGGAGCTAGAATATGAAACTTTTCCCAGCCCTGCTCATCTTTGACACCATGCTGACAACTGCACTTCCCAACCTGAAACAGGTATTTCAGGGGAACTTTGCCCAGCAACGAAGAGATTTTATTAAAATCAATCCTGAAAACTGTGACATCTTTCCAGAGGAGAGCTTAACAACAGGTTTGCATCAGTTTTGCTAGTAGCCTTTAGGCTGCCTTTTCAATCTAAGCACACAGCACGATGTCTGTTGAATGTGTTAAAAGGAAACTGGTGACATCAGCAGCGACAAAGGATGAGAATTGCTTTTATGCTGCTCTCAGCAGACTTAATAGAAAAATGATTAATCGTAAGTGCAAGAAAAAGCTGTCACAGTGCCTCAGCTGTTTGACCATTAAATTATACTGGCAATGTCACTTATTAGTTCTGGATCAACTTTTTTATTTTTAATATAAACAAGGGTAGGTAATTATAAGTGACATCTGAATATATGCTCCCAAAGTGCGGATAAAACCTTTCAACACACTGAAATATATTTGTTACTGTATGTACTTATCTTCTGTCATGTAATAAGAGGTAAATTTATAGACAAAGTTGCAAAATGAAATAATCCACGGTACCTCTGGTCACCTGTTTATTGGCATTTTAAAGAGAATTAGCCTAAGACAATCTATTTATCTTATTTTGGACATAGACAATCTGCCTGTATTAGTACACAATCATAGAATCATAGAATCATAGAATGGTTTGGGTTGGAAGGGACCTTAAAGATCATCGAATTCCAAGCCCCCTGCCATGGGCAGGGACACCTTGCACTAGACCGGGTTGCTCAAAGCCACATCCAGCCTGGCCTTGAAGACATCCAGGGATGGGCCATCCACAACATCTCTGGGCAACCTGTTCCAGTGCCTCACCACTCTCTCTGGGAAGAATTTCTTCCTGACATCTAATCTAAACCTCCCTGATTTCAATTTATACCCATTACCCCTTTTCCTATCACTACAGGCTCTTGTAAAAAGTCCTCTCCCAGTACCCTTGTAGGCCCCCTTCAGATACTGGAAAGCTGCAATGAGGTCTCCTCGGAGCCTCCTCTTCTCCAGGCTGAACAAGCCCAGTTCTCGCAGCCTTTCGTCATAGGAGAGGTGCTCCAGCCCTCTGATCATCTTCGTGGCCCTCCTCTGGACTCACTCCAAGTGGTCAATAGGACTTGTAGGTTATTATGTCATCAACAACAGAGAGAGGCAGTTGTGAAAATTTCAGAGAAACTAGCAGAAAGCTGACGGGCAGAAGCACTATAAAATTGATTTCTAAGAAACATCTATGCAGGGCAGGGATGAATGCTTGCAAATGTTTTTGGTGGTCACATCTGAACAGAATGCTCTGCAGATTAGATGGTCATGAAAATAGAAATGTTCTCATAAATAATGTAAAATTTACACAAAGAAAATTCAGCACTGAAAAAATAAGCACTGAGGAAGAAAACGTGGGCTTGGGTTGCACAGATGTGTGGACAGCTACCCACTTGGCATCCATAAGAGGTATGTAAACAAATATCTCTAAAAGTCTGGCCTATTCAGCTTCCACCTCCGTGAGGATCCCTTAAATACAGCATCTGAAATTGTGTGTTTCAAAGATTTTATGTTTCAAAATCCAGAATATTTATGGCTCTAAAGAGAAAGCTCCTTGGTTTTTTTTTTAACTTCTTTCCTTCTTTCTTTCTTTCTTTCTTTCTTTCTTTCAACTTTTACCTTCAGTAAGGTGCAAATACAGATTTCTAAATCATTCCTGAAAAACACATGTTCTCTTAACTGTTTTTAAGTTTTCCTTGTTTAAGATAATTCAATTTTGTTTTCCCTTGCAGAGAATAGTGTATTGCCTTCCCCTCTGCATTTAAATTTTACATTCTTGTGGATTACCTAGAGTAAAACCTATTGATTTCATCAATGTTCAAACAAACAAGCAAACAAACATCATATTTTCTAGATTTCTGATCAGTCCTGATTATTTCTTCTGGAATCTCTCCAATTGTGCACATTTATTGAACATCTCATGTTCTTATTTCTCACCATTTTTACTAGGTTTTTCTGAAGTAGTCTTTTACTTCTTAAAAACTATTTAGTAAAGGAAAAATTATGAGGAAAAATACAATGTTAATGTAAGAAGTACTCTGTATCTACCTCAGCTTTTAAAAGAAATTATTCAGTACCTGCAGAGAAAATGAGTATGAAAAAAATCATACATTTCACATCACAATGATATACATTTACATGGTTACAATTACCACGACAGTCCCTCACAATTTTTAGTACATCCGGCAACACCTTGT
The DNA here is from genome assembly GCF_000690775.1 of Eurypyga helias. Classification (NCBI taxonomy): domain Eukaryota; kingdom Metazoa; phylum Chordata; class Aves; order Eurypygiformes; family Eurypygidae; genus Eurypyga; species Eurypyga helias. Next base: position 29,428 of record NW_010247592.1, read on the forward strand.
GAGAAAGGGAAGTATTACTATTGCCTTGCTACCAGCAGGGACACATTAACGATTGCACATATCTCAACACATTTATCAACAATTATAGATACACATCAACACACCATTATATGTATTTGGCTTTATATTTTTATATAAATAATATATTTATATTTCTTATTCTCATGCTACAATGGAGAAATACAGAAATTATCTTGAAAGAGCTAATCAGAGTACCAGAAACAAAATATCTCTACTTTTAATCCAAGCTCCACCCACCCACGCAATTTGCTCAGCAAAGAAGAAAGATTTATTAGCTTGTGCTAATATGTTTTTTTCTGTTTCTGGTGTACAACCAGCTTAACATACTCCAGACAACCTAAGCTCGTGTCCTGACAAAATACTTGAAAGCTCTGTCACCACATCTGTGGTAAGTGAGCATCCCTCCCAAATTCCACAATTCATGTTCAAATCACTCACAGTCCTTCCTCTTCACTCACCTTGTTGTTTTTTTGGTTTGGGTGGGTTTTTTTGTTTTGTTGTTTTGTTTTGGGTTTTTTTGGGTTTTTTTAGGAAGTTTAACAACTTGAGGGTTAAAGCAGAAATATGGGCAAAAGACATGTCACCTCAAGTTAAGGTTCTTTCCACACTCCAAGTACAGCTCTTTCATCAGCAGAGGAGGGACCCACCCTCTCTTCTGGGTAAGAAACAGCATGACTCAAAAAAGACAACTAGCTGAGACTCGTGGCGCACAAACGTGCACCACTCTCTATCAGCCGAACAATTATCTGAGGCAGGAATAAAAAAACACTTTTTTTGAGGATGGGAGACGAATTCAATGACATTTGATGTAGGAAGACAACCCAGGTAACTGTGTCCTGGCACACCCACATACTTCCGTATTTGTACCACGGGGCGTCAGGTGCCCACGTGAGGAGACTGAGCTCCTAGGACAGCCAACAAAACAAATGGAGACCCAGCAAGGAGTGACCAGGAACACTATGTAAAGTGACTGCCTAACCCATGTCAGCTGCCTCTCCAGCTGGCAGCAAGTCTCTGCCTTGGTCTCCAAATTATTCCAGTTACACAGTTGTGCCACAAACCAACCAGAAATTAAGTGCACTCTGCCCTTTAGATTTAGACTATGAAAGGAAGGAAAAGCACATTTGATGCACAAAAAGTCTGTGGGAAGTGCAGTCTAGTGATTTTGATTCCCAGGAAAAATTGAAAATACTGGATGTGCAATTCATGCATCTTTTAAGATGCTAATCCATTTCAGAAAAGAGACTTTCATTTCAGGTCTGCACAATATGCAGTTTCTTCTTTCATAGAATCACAGAACGGTTTGGGTTGGAAGGGACCTTAGAGACCATCTAGTTCCAACCCCCCTGCCATGTGCAGGGACACCTTCCACTAGACCAGGTTGCTCAAAGCCTCATCCAGCCTGGCCCTGAAGACATCCAGGGATGGGGCATCCACATCATCTCTGGGCAACCTGTGCCAGTGCCTCACCACCCTCTCCGTGAAGAATTTCTTCCTGATATCTAATCTGAACATCCCCACTTTCAATTTAAACCCATTACCCCTTGTTCTGACACTACAGACCCTTGGAAAAGTCCCCTTCCAGCTTTCATATTTTTTGAGTGAAATAAAGTTTTTCCTGAGTGAAAATTGACTAAAAAACTGAGCGTGCACAAAGACCAAGGCCTGGGACCCACAAAGGATGTGAACATCATGATTAATTTAAGCAATTTCTTGTAAGATCGACTTTACTTTCTGTATAAGAAATTTCAGTGAACTCTCTCCTCAGTATTGGGTTACATGGTAGAGCTGAAATGTCTCAAGCACTGAATCTAGTGTATTTTCTTATTTACAAAATACTGTGTATATGCAGTAGGCATACACAGAACCCTTGAAGTAAAGGTCCAAACAATCACAGTGAGTAAATCACACCTTATTCACACATTTTGCATTGATACCACATAACCCATTCTCACTTTTCCCTTTGCAAAGGCCTTCAGTCACATCACAGCTAAAAGACCTGCTCTGAATTGATATGCATGGAACTCAAACTATAAATTTCTTTCTTTTCCTTGTAGCTGTCAGCATACGGTGGGTGAAATCTGTACACATTACATGATCATTCAGGCAGTATGGTGCTAGGAAAATGCCTCAGAATTTGAAGAATAGATCTGTGGCTTTTTGAGTTGACTTAGTTCCACAGATCAGGAGCCTTATAAATGCATTTTTTTAAAGGTGTTGACAAGATAGCTCTATATACATGCATTCAAGTATAAACTTTATGGTCCTGCCATTTCCTGGTAGGCAAATGACACCTTCCAAGCCAAGATTTCCCATTTACATTGAAGACATAGCTTTTGCAAAGACTCCTCACTAGTAAGCTTTTTCAGCTAAGTGGATAGAGACAGAGGTGGAAGAGAAACAGCTGCAGCTGCAATGTTTTTCTGCCCAAAAAATAATAGTGGCTACCCACCCAGATAATTTCTGAGTTGGCAGATCTTTAGCTCAGCCAGCCCAAATGTATGAGCTCTGCTTTCAGAAACTGTAGGTGAAATTAGGAAAGCTAAGGAGTGAGAGAGTCAGAAAGGGAAGGGGAAGATACCTAAGGAAAGAAGGAAGAAAGAAGGCCTAAGGCTAGAAAAGAAGAGGTAGTGGAAGGAACAATAATTGAAATATGGATTATGATTTCTCTAAAATATATGCATTTATCTTTTGTTGGCTTATCATTAAGTAGACTGCTGATGCATAGACCAGAACTTGTTTAGATTTTTCAGTTAGAATTCACAGTAAAAAACCAAACCAAACCAACAATAACAAAAAAAAATTAAAATTAAAAAAAAAACCAGAACCAAACCACAACTACAAAATGTTGAACGGAACATATTTTGAAGCCTGTTGCCTGTGGCAGTACATTGTACTTTCACGACTCTTGATATGTGGAGAGTTGGTCACTCTGTTGGTTTGTACACTGCCCACTGCCCGAAGGGAGGCAGCTGAACTTATCAGAAAGGGAAATCTGGGGACAAAGAAGCAGGGATGGTTGCCCCATTGTATTAAAACATGTAGCTAAAGTCATGTACAGCTATTGACAACTCAAGGCTATGTTTGGGATATTACCTAAAAATACTTAGAAAATTTACCTCTTAACTGACATTTGCTGTTATTAATTTATGCATTATAGGTGTCTTTCATTGTTATTCTTTCTTGTTATGATGCTCTTACACTTCAGTGGCAAACATTAAAACATGTTATATGGTTTTCCTTTTTCTTTCTCCATAAAAGCACTAGATGATTTTTCTTCTTTTTATGCATGGTTTGGAAAGCTTCTAAATAAATCAATTCATCTATCAGCCTCCACAGGTACTTCAGGTGTTTAAACAACTTAGTTGCAATTCTGTAAATATTCATGAACAAAGATGACCAAGAATAGGATTTATCTCACCTAATCTTAGAGATAAGGATCTAATCTACACAGTTGTCTAGGCTACACTCCTGTTGTCAATTGAGAGGCAGAAGTCTAAAATAGGAGGCATGAATCACACCTCCGGGGGGCGAATATCTTTCTCCATTGATGGTAGAGGGAACCTAGGGAAGTTAGTTACACTCGACATCTAACATTAAAATGATCAAAACTAAGTGAGCTAAATCCCATTTGAAGTGCATGAAGAGTATGCTGAAACCTGTACAACTATTCCTCTGCAGAAATTTACACAAGTGTGAAAATATTTGTATATTAGATGTTTTACACTATCAACTTTTTAATGGGAAAAGTTATTTTTTATGTGTTTAAAGGAATACAGCTTTGATCTCTGACTGGTATTTTTTTCTTAAAATTATTAAGGAATGCAAGTCAGAAAGCTCAAATGTAGGAAGAAAATTATTTAGAGGTATCTTAGAAAGTACTTTAAAAGGTAATTTTTACTACCTTACCTGAACTTTCATTCATTGTTACAGCTGGTCAATCTGCTTCTGAAAGGCTTTTTTTTCCATCTTCACAAAAATCAGTGGAAAAAAATCAGCTATTAAAATCTTCAGCATAGAGATATTTAGGAATAAATGCTTATAATAATTATAATTTTTATAATAATAATAAACCTGTTATTCTCATATATTAGAAAAAATAATGATACATATGTATCCTTGAAACTTCAGGCAGAAATAGCTGTGATGTCACCTGACTGCTGGGATTCTATTCAAATGGTTGATTCCTGACAGTAACCTCTATTGAGTACATTAAGAGGTAAAATTTTTCCTTGACAATACTTCATTAAACTCTACCGACAGAAGATAAGGCCTTGTTAAACATCTCATATGCGGAGAGACCATTTTGTGGCCTGGTTAACATAGATCCTGGAATGAACATTCATAGGTATATTTTTCTTTACACTACCAAATCACAGAATATGTTCTTCATTTGTGGACAGAAAATAACTTTACATTTCCAGGGACAGAAGGAAGCAAATCCCACCCACCTTGAGGCATCTGATTGTGAGGGACTTCTCTTCACGTAACATGTGTTTGTGGGGAGCAGAGATTTTGTGTGTGCACAGCTATAAGCAATCTGCCAAAACCCACCCAGCGACTGCTGCCACCCCACTGACGCAGCTGAGGGGGTGACTGCCATGCGGAGGTACTGAGTCAAACTGGAATGTGTCCCTGTGCACAGCCCAAAAACTTGGAAACCTCAGTGCCAGATGAAGAGTGGTTAAGAAATCCACCCCCGTAACCTAGGGACAGGGTGCACAGCTGGAGCACAGCCGCAGCCAGAGCCTCCCCATAGCGGCTGCGGGACATGCTGGGATCAGCAAATCGCTACGACATGGCACGCCCCAAAAAGCTGCGATATGCCCCTTTTTCACAGCAGGTATGAGATGTGTAGGCAGACACGCACCATTCAGCCAAGGGATCTCCGCATGCCACTCAGCTGTCAGCTTTGTACCGACTGCCTGAGATCAGGTGGATTTCACTCGGCGCTCCGGGGAGACAGACTTTACCACTTTGTGACTCACGCTCAATCGGGGAGAGTGGGAACAGCAATCATTTATGACTCACTACATTGTATAAGGCTTTGGAAAATCATTTGCCTGCATACTGTACAAATACATATTGGAAGTATATTAAATATGTTGAAGTAATTGGAACACAATTAAAATGTTCTGAAGCAAAAGAAAAAGAGAAAGGTTACTCATTACCAGTCTCTTCCCTTTTACAGAGATAACCTATTAGCAGGAATTTGCAGCATTTTTCTTTTGAAGTAGTCAAGGCTTTAAAATTCTGTCTAGAAATAGAACTGTGTGAATACTTTGGGGTGGGGGTTATATTCAAAGAAAAATTAGCAAAGTTTTTGGCTTTCTGAAAGTGGTTTTCTTTTCCTTGTCTTTTGAGCAACTCTTCCTAGCAGAAGAAAAATGCAAGTTCTTCTGAAATAGTAGGAACAAATATATTTTGAAACTTTCCCTCTAAAAGCAAAGTTGTGCAAAGGCCTACTGCTCAAAACTGTTTTCCAAATAAAACAGACTGCAAAGAATATGTTACACAAGAGAGAAAGAAGCTGTAGCCTGCAGGTTGGGGTGCTGGTCTATGTAGCCCTTTGCTTTGCTAAAATTTAAATTAGGACCTTTGTAAAAAATCTCTTCAGCCTAGATCTGCAAACAACCTGAGGTGCATGAAACCTGTAGGAGAATTTATAACTCTGGATTAGATGCCCAGATCCTTGAATGGCGCAAGTGATGGCATACCAAGGAGAGAGCTGTGCTTGAACAGCTTTCCTCCAGACCAAAGCCATGAGCAGCAATACTATTTAAGCTCTTTGTAGCTGGAAAGGAAAAAAAACCTTCTTGGAAATGGCTATTTTTGAGACAATTAGCTCCCCAACAGAGTGTGCCTCCTGATCAGACAAACCTTGTCAGAGCACGACGGGTGGTGGGAGGACAAGAGTGGGAACCGGCACTCTGCCATGCCACACTTCAGTCTAGAGTCACAGACAGGTCAATCCACAGAGAAAAACGACTTGTTACCACCAAAAACTAAAGCTAAGATAAAACAAATGCAGGCAATAGTTAGCTGATTGCTAAGCAATGGCTATCTCAGCAGAAACAAACTAAAAACAGCTCAGGCCAAGACAAGTCCAGGCATGTTTTTAATCCTTACACTGTCAGGTCAACAGAAAGTCCTTGACCTTTTACTTGTAGTGGCAAAAAATCACATGTACTGGGCTACAAAACAAGAGACTGAGAAGCAGAGCGGAAAAGAAGGATGGCACTTTCCCCACTATCAAGAACAGATCTATGCAGGACAGCCTTGAATACACGTGGTGTAGCTGGGGCACGCTATATCCTCAGTCTGGCCACCAGAAGATTTCCATTTTAAGATACTCCCTGCTAAGATAGAGAAATGACATTGTTCTCGCAGAATGCAGCCAGGGCGCCTGCGACCAACTGTTTCCCAAAATACAGCCTGAGGATCGCTGCCCAATATGAAAACTCTATCCAGTTCTCACCTCTGCCACGAGAAGCAAACCCTCCTGTCCCTCCAAAGTGTCAGGCTTGTGTGGATTGCTCTTTTCTCAGTTTTTGAAGGCTTTCTGTTTTGCCTGTGCAGCCAGAAATGCAGAATTCAGCAGGCCAGAAGGAGAAAGCAAGAAGCAGCAAAACAGCAGCATGGGAGCCTAAGTAATCACTTGGTATGGCAAAATCTGAATTTTCAGTTAAATCTAGGTACAAGTACAGGCTCCCTTCCAAATACCTGACATTTGGTCAGAGCCTTGCAAAGAGATTGGGATCCTGCTTGTCTTGCTCATTGGTTTTTCCTACAAAACATGCCGCCTTTCTCAACCTTGCAGCTGGCACCCCTTCAATGGTTTCTGTCCCCCTTGTGACATGGTCCCTTAATTGCCAAAGACTGCTCTCTCTCCTTCATATAGCACCCAACCCACACTGAAGATGACATCTCCCAGTGCAGCCTCTTTGGGCATTGCTGCTGTAACATCTTGCAAGCTCTAAGGGAACTTGATGTTATCCCAACATCACCCAGCCCAGCATTAGCTCCATTCACTCAAACTACTCTAGTGCTGACTTACTCCTACTCGCAGCCAGTGAGAGGTGACCCTCAGTCAGCTAGGTGGCAGGTAGGGCAGAGCTTAAAAGATACGAGTCTCACATAAAAATTATGATACAGCTACTGCACATTTCCCATGAAATCTCCATTTGTCTTGTGTTCTTTCTTTATCTCCTAGGCAAGGGCCCAACTGTTATCTCAACAAAGCTGATGACAAGACTTTAAATTTTTTAATATTGTTGGGTTCTTATTCTGCTAATGTGTAGAAACAAACCTAGTGTAAAACAGAAGTTTAAAAAAATCCTAATACCACAGGCACAGCCATGTACTCATAGCTCAGTAAAGCAATGCTGAGACAGATCAAAATGCAGCATTTTACAGGAGACAGAAAATCTTTCTGAATAACTCAGATGTAAAATGTGACTTGAGTACTACCTGAGCAGAGGAAATAAGGGAGAATTAATGGATGTAATCTTACAGGAAACAATCCTGAAATGGCTAATATAACCAGCTAAAGCCACTGCATTAAATTAATTACTGGATTAATTTTTTTAAAAAATCAATCTCAGAATGCTGCTTATGAATAGACAGAAGGTGACAAAGACATTCCCTCCTCCTCCAGTGTTTTCTAGTGGCTTTAAAGATTTTAGCAGACAATTAAGCTAGATGTTATTGTCAAAATCACTGTGATTACTACATTACAGGTCTATAGGAGACCAAAGACCAGTACACTAATAACAGAATTGCATCAAATAAAATAATGAAAGAAAAATTGTTACTGTGAGCTCTGTGGATTCCAGACAAAATGATGTTATTGATTGTGGCCCAGAGGCCAGAGTAATAAAATATCATGAGAAAAAGATACTCATTTTACTTGATTTGGGGCAAACAATCCAGTCCCAAAGGAGTCTCTATTTTTTCTAAGAGAAAAAAATACGTGAATAAAATAGGATAGGTTAGTTAAGGAAAAAGAAAAATTTTGCACCTGGGGCAATTGCATATAAATTATTTTTGCATATACATAAAAACATGTAAAGTCTTTGAAGGGGGAAAGAGGGGTAAAAATTTCCAGTGCTGAATTTTTCAGAACAAGATGACTAGAAATATAATTTGGGGTGTGAGCAAGCAATATTCTTCAGTTTTACTGAGGGAGGAGAATGGCAGAGATTAACCACCACATTCACTAACTCCTCATTCTGTTAGCAGAATAATTTTACAGGATGGTATGTGGGCATTTTAGCTGACCCACAATGTATGTGGAAGGGCTGAAGAACAGAGACTTACCTGTCCAGATTCTGGAGCAACATATGAAACATGTAGATTTTTTTTTTTCTCTCTTCAAACTCAAATCTACTCCCTTAAACAGTTTAGATGGAGCACAAAATACTTTTTCAAAGAGAGAGATTAAAAACGTAGCTGGTTGTTTTTCAAACAGACGAACAAAGACCTCTCTGTTCTATTATCAGTGCTCATATCTGTTCTGGTACAGGATGTGTCATTGCTCTCTGCACCAAAATGTTACTGCATATTGTAACGTTCATTGAGAAAAATAATTAAAAGGAAAGCTCAGGATGTGGTTAAACCCCAACAGTGTCACTCTGGGAACTATATGCGTAAATCATGTCCGCTATTACGGAATGAACGCAAGAGACCAAATTGTTATTCTGTTACATCCTTAGAGACTTCTGGAGACTTCAGCAAATTCTTCCTGATTTTATGCAAGTATTGGCTTAATATTCAAACTCATGTAGCACCTGAAGATGCCTTGCATTTACTAGAACTTGTTTGCACTCAACAGTTTTGAAAATCAGGTCACTACATCACTATATATAAAGAACCTCAATACGCTGGCCTGATTTTGGAACTGCCAAGCTGCCACAGTTTTTACTAAAGCAGTGAAAATTATAAGTGATCAGTAACTGGAAATCCAGCTGCCTTTCCTCCTCCCTCTCGCCCCACCCCCCACCCCATTTACTAGAACTTGTTTGCACTCAACAGTTTTGAAAATCAGGTCACTACATCACTATATATAAAGAACCTCAATACGCTGGCCTGATTTTGGAACTGCCAAGCTGCCACAGTTTTTACTAAAGCAGTGAAAATTATAAGTGATCAGTAACTGGAAATCCAGCTGCCTTTCCTCCTCCCTCTCGCCCCACCCCCCACCCCACCATCTTAAACAGAGGTTTGGTCTTGTAAAGATCATAATGGAACAGAAATTTGGGTCATTATTTTAAAAGAGGGAAACAGTAATTGGGTCATTGAGATTGAAGTAGAAAATCCAGTTCAGCCTCTGTTTGCTGAATTCATATAAAGTCTTTAACATCAAGAAAATATCTTCTTGTGTTTTCAGGATTTTTCATTCATAATGTAATTAAAAAGAACATATACTCTCCCATGGGTATTTCAGACAGTGCTGAGATCTGGTGTCACATTTAAATACCTGTCAGAGTAGAAAATTTGGGGGTGGGGTGAGAATACAGAGTGAAAATTTCACTTGGGAAACACTCTCATTTCCACTGGAGTCAGTGACAGAATTCCCGCTGACTTTTAAAGGCAGCAAAAGCAAGTCAGCACAAAAAAAGCATAAACAGAAGCATCCCAAGCCTGCTGAGACTTCATTACATAATTTTAAAAATATGAAGGACAAATCCAGTCGTCTAAATGACATGTACATGTGTTATGCACCATTAATAAGTGATGAGAAATAAATAAATGAAGCCGAACATGCCCAGTGCACCGCTGCTCTTCACAGGATGTGAGTCGGAGAACCTAAAAATAGAAAAGATGATTTTGTGTGCAAGTGCCATGAAGGAGAGCAGTGGGTCAGCAGGGGAAGATGTAAACAGAGCACCAACACAGTCCCAGTGGGGGTGTACAAATGTGAGGGAGGGCACAGTTTACTTCACTGTGCATGGCATGGAAAGACCCAGGTAAGGCACAAACAGCACAGACCTAAAACCTAGCACTAAATGCCCTCCCAGAGTGGCTTATCAATGATATTTTTCTTCAATTTCAACATGTCTCTTGCCCCTGAGAAATTGTTGCTGGCTACTAGCTTTTTAAGTGCCTTGTATATGTCGGGTTTGCTTCCTATTTTTTGTGCCTTACATGTCTTCTGAATAATTTATGCTATGAAAAACAAGTTGAGCAAGCAACCTTCTTTTGTGCTTCATTCAGAAAGTAGCGATGTTAGTGGTCACTGTCTAGGAAAGGAAAGATGGTTCCAGAAACAGTTTGAGCCAAACACTTTGAAGGTTAAGATCAAGACGAGATCACAACTTAATTACATAATAATAAAGGCCAGTTGTTAACTTCCTCCATTTGAAGAACGACATATTAATTCTGTTTCTAATTGGCAGCTGCTGTAGGAACCCATGGCTTGCTGCAATGATGTCAGTATGACAGCTCCAAGCAAAAGCCAGCAAAACATCCAGAAATATATAAGGACAGAGCACAAGTGTTTCCTCTTAGCTGATGATTTGCCTTCAAAAATAAATCCCACCTGTTCCAAGCCTCTGACATGATAATGAAACACAAATGGTGCCAAGAACCTTGATCACTTCTGGAGCAGCCACAGGAGCCTACAACCCCCTGTAACTGTCTTGTAGGTGCCAAAAGTAGACATGGGGATAAGCATGTGGAAGCTGTGCTTCTTCACTATGCACCGTTTGTGTAGATTCTGTTCTTAATGGGAACAAATGCCACAAAAAGTAAATCAGATTATCCTGAGCAGTGTTATCCTTTGTGATGATACCCTTAATTTCTTTTATGCTTCCACATCTTAGGGTATGGAGGGACCCATACACAAAATCACTGAAGAACCCTTGATCCAGTAATCCCATGTGCTGGGAGCTGCTGGATGCAGAATATACAATCCAGAGTCTTCTCTTTAGAACAGAAATGAAAAGAGTTCAGAATTAAACAGCGAAGGGTAGAAGTTATTGCTTAGTATCAACACTTAACAACACAGATTTCCTTGCAGGTCTTACATATATTTGTATTCTTCCTCTGAAGAAACACCTTCTCAAATTAGGTCAATTGTGTGCCCTCAGGTGGTCTTCTCATTCACTGAATTTTCAACGTGTCATATGGGATGAACAATTCTATTTACTTTGTGAAGTCAAAATTGCGAAAAAGTGTCTGAGTGCCTGTGGCAAAGGCCAGTGTAAGAATCAAACCAGAAGCCTGAGCAGAGTCAGGACTCACGGGAACGAGGTAAACCTCAGCTCCAGAGAAGGTCATAATGAAGAAGGGTAACATCTGCATTTAGAAAGAAAATGTTAAAAAGCACATGATGGCCAGGTGGTATGGAGTGTGCTCTGATGAAAAGCTGAAAAATCTGAGTGCTCTCTCTTCAACAAGCAGAAACTAAAAATGAAAGCTACCCAGAAAATATGACTAGAACTAGAGTTCAACAGGTAAGAAAGAGATGGTGATGTGAAAACATGGACCCTACTTATTGCAGGCTACACCATCAAAGGTAAGAAGGTTCTCAGTGGTGGCTGTTGTTATCCTTTACATCTCCACTTATGGCAGATTGTAAATCACAAAGGGCAGAGGAGAGATCAAAACACTCATATGCAAGGGCCATGGTGAAGAACCTAGAATCCATTGGAAGGGCCCTTGAAGAAGAACTCAGTGTTTAAAATTAAGAGCAACATTTCAATTATAGGAAATGTAACAAAAGAAATCTTAAGCTATAGACCAACAACAGGGTACACATCTACCCCAATGCGTACTTAGGAACACAAGGCCTACACTCTGCACGAGGCAACCTTGCACCAAAAGTGTTGGGGACTGTAATATCAAAACACACAGTGGAAAGCATATCTGGCTTTGGAGCTTGATAGCCACATTCACAGTATCCTATAGCTGGGTAAAGCTTATTGATTAACATTGCTTTAAAGAGATCAGGACTACCCTGATTATGAAGCTCAGCAGATAATTCCATGAATGAACTGTCCTATGTCATGTGGATTTATTGACATATACTTTCTCCTTTTTAGTGATTTCTGTACCACATTTCATTTTGCAGCATTGATGTGTCCTCAGAATGCATAAAACAACAGAGATCTGTTTTGAGTTGAGGCAGCTATGCAGATTTATACCAGCTGAAGATCTGGACTATAGTATCACCACATTCCTTTCCTGCATGTAACATAATACTGTTGGGCTGCAAACAGCTGCTGGATCTGCCATAACACAGCTAAGGGCAACCAGCTACCTCCTAATGAAACAAAACCTCGCCACATGCAATGGACAATGGCTTGTGATTCCACACTGTCTGTTCTGGAAAAAACAGGTAACATTCACATGAGGAAGCAGATCTGTATCAGAAAGATTATTTCTAAACCTATAGTGTTCTGCTGGCAATTGGTGCATTGTCATATCAAAAAAAGAGCCAGTATCAACAAAAATGAACCCACTCCCTGCTTCTATAATTAGAATAAAAAGCAGATAAGATGGATATGCAAATACAAGCCATCATGTTCTCCTATGCTACACAAATGTTGCAGACATTCTTTCCATGCAAAACTATTAGGCAACAATAGCTTACCTATGTGAGGGAACTAGCACAAAAGTTCACTTTCAATTCAGAATATTCCTGAAGTCTGGAATAGGTAAAATATCTGAAACTCTCCTCATCACTAATGCTGTAGTTCTTGTGTTTTACAAGCTGGTTTTTAAGTGGTAAAAGCCTTTCAGCCGGCTCAGCTGAGGTGGTAAAAGCCTTTCAGTCTGCCCAGCTGAGATGCTTAAGCTTCTCAGCAGCAGGACACCTTAGTTCATGAGCAGGATTTCTTTGATCAGGTTAGAAAGCATGAAAGTCTGTGTTAAATAATGTAGGAAGTATGAAATAATGGCAAGCTTGATACTTTTTCATGATTCCTGGAGTGAAAACCTCTGTTCCATGGGAAAGGGGTTGGATTGAGAAGATCTATCTCTTCTTCTCTGTCTGTTCTTAGCCTGTAATGGTCTGCATTTCTATGCAGGCCTGATCCAAAACTCATAAAGCCAATGGAAAACTTAAGGTGGGAAAAGTATTCTAACAATAAATGACAACATATCATTTGCAGAAGGGAAATAGCTTGTCCACCTGAATGGGCACAGAGATCAGAACATGGACTATTTACCTGGCCAGCTACACTACCACCTTCATCACTGCAGTGACCACAGTGAAATCCTGCAAACAGTTTAGGAGTGTATTAGGAACTTCAGTGAAAGACAGAGACAGATGAATGGCATTGGTGAGGGATTCAGCAGGCAGACAGGGAAGGAAGGGAAAGCAGTATATCAAAAGCAACAGTTGAAATTTACTGGTTTTAGGGCCTTTCAAAATATGCACGGTCCTATAATACTAATCTGAGTGGTAAGTGATGCTAACAAATTGTAAAAAATGGGAAGCTGAAGGTCAACAAGTTCAGACAGTCATCCTTTTTAAAACAGCTGCACTTGAGCTAAGTTTTTTTTTTGCAGTCGTCAAAAATATTAAAATAGCTTTGCTCTTTGGGTATCTCAGAATAAAGCAGGGGAGTGGTTTGATAGATCAGGTTTAAGAAGGTAAATCTGGTGAAGACAAAGAGTCGGGCAGTAAAGGCAGCAGCTAAACTGAGCATCTCAGGTTGGCTCTACTGGCAGAGCACTAAGTGCATTGGCTACCCACTCATTATTTCGGTGATCTGCAAAGTATTCCATCTGAACAAAAGAAACGTTAAAGAAGCCCTGGAGGCAGCAAGCTTCTCAAGAAGCAGGGTTGATGATGATAGGCATTAGTAGATAGCCTTGCTTTAAAATCTCTATTAAATCTTAAGATAAGCGACACAATCTGGAGAAGCAATATCTCTGCAATCACAAGATAGCTTGCAATCAACACAAGAAGGTTTCCTTGAATTCATTACAGCATTCTAGCAGAACTACTGTTGCAACAGATGTCAACAAGAGGGGCTGTTACATACTGTCTTTCCAAATCACAGGAATAATCCTAGCATGTGGAGTAAGATTTAGTTTGGAAATCAAACTGAGGACTTAGTCTGGGTTACGTTAACTATGGGAAAGAAGCAACAAGAACATTTTTCACTTGGTTTTAATTTCTAGTAAGAGTTCTCAAGAACTGTAGTGGGAGAATCACTGTGTGAAAACTACGCATTTTTGATGGATTCTGATTTCTAAAATATATATATGTCCTGTACTGTTTGACAACTTGCATCAGAATGAGATTGAATAAGCACATTTAAAATAATCTCAGAATAAAGAACAGAATTTCAGAGGTTTTCTCTAGCACCTTTACAGCATTCCTATTTGCTCTCTTCCCCTATGTGTACTACATGTTTGAAGTCCCCATCTCAGCCTTATCTAGCCAAGATATTGCTCTGACCTGATTTTAAGATGGATCATATGTTAGCATATGAACCAGGGATTTCTAATACTGCTCTGTTGAGTAAAGATCTGAGTACTTGCATAGAAGTCGTCATATAACATAAAAAATTGCAAGATTTTCATTCTACATCTGGAAAAAACAGGTGCCTTTAAAGTTGGATTGGTAGAGTTTAACTGAAGTGGGGAAAAACCTTGGAGAGTGTCAGTAACTAACTTTGGTTATACAAGTTAAAGTATCTGCACACTGAAAGTACAACAGGTCCAGGGTCAAATACCTTCTCTGACTGTGTTCCAGATTATTTTTCCCTGTGATGCCTCTAATTTCTGGATCTGCTCCACTGTACATACATAGTTAACCCATTAGTTATCTTCTCCTGACCAAATATAACATCCAACAGTTTCTTTTTTGTCTTGACCCCGTAGAATTCTTTTCTGGGGCTACACACTCTTTTTTCAAAGGTGGAAGATGTATGTATCAAGTCTTGCCAAAATGTTTAGGTTTCCCAAAGCTGACACACGTACTGAAAAAACCCATAATGAAAATAATATAGACTGCAAAAAGGAAAACTTAAGTTGCAGATGAATATGAAAGGGTGTGACCCTTTGCAGAGCGTTTTGTTTGGGCAGAAAAATAAAGGCTTTAAAGCATATCAGCATCTACTGGGTATTTGTTCCAAAAGACCAAATTTCCTGAGGCTGAACTTACAACTTACGCTATTTTAGTACACAAGGGTCAATTCCACTTGACCATTTCTATTTTTTAATTCTGAATATGAATGGTTGGGAAGCAAAGGACATTACATACAGGGGATGGTATGCTACACAGGCAGGAACTTTGTGAAACAACCCTTAGTCAAATCTTTAAATGCAAAGCAGACAGGGATTGAAACAAGAGCACAGCTCAGTTTGCTATAACCTCTGCAGCATGTTTAGGGACAAAAATCCTTTTCCTGACTGGGCTTTATTCTCATTATAACTTCCCACAAATTTCTTCAAGAGCTGGAAGGTGACAAAGTAGCAAAGTGTAGTAGACCCAATATCCCAGCAAATCTTTGTTCTTGTGTATGCCATTCCTAATACTGCTCCCATCACCACAGTGTCTCAGTGCCTTCCAGTAACACACTAAGCAACGTGACGAACATCTGTCAAACGTTTGTGCTTTCTCCTTCTCTCCTGAGGGGAAGATGTGTATTCATCAGAGTGTTTTCTTTTGGAATTTATTTTTAATAAAATCTAAATGCATGTGCTGTTTGTTTGTTAGAGAAGTCAAAGAAATATTCCTTGCACTCAGGACAGTAGGTACACAGGATGCCATAGCCTAGGGCTGCTCTGGGAGAAGAATTGCAGGTTTCAGCCCAGGAGTGGGTAAAAGCAATGGGCAGGTGGTGAAGGACGGAAGGCAGGGAAGTGCTTAAAGTGAGCTGTGGTAGAGGGGCTACTCACACAAGCTGGGAACACAGGAAGAAGAGGATGAGGCTTTAATTCTGTATCTTTGACTGCTTGCATTCAGTTCTTACATTGCAAATAAAAAAGAAAGTTTCAGTCTAATTCCCACACACTGTAATCACAGCCATTGCTCACTTTGCTGCTTCTGCTACTGAGCATCCTGGAGTTGGAACAAGAAGGCTATAACAGTGAAAGATGTGGCAGACTTGGGAGAGTATGTTTACGCATTTACTACCTACACTTTTTTTGATGTTCAACTCAGAACAGCCTTAACCTCTTGTCTATGTCTTTTTAAAAGAGAGACAGAGAAAGTTAAAAAAAAAAAAAAAGTCAGGCACTTCCGGCTGGTGAGAAAATGGGTGAAAAGTTCTGTATTTAGGGAATTAAAATGTTTTACAGTTAGAAGGTAAATACAGTGGAGAAGCAGGACTGATATGATTTCTTTCTTTTCAGTCAAGAGGGACTCTAAGAGACTCGTGTGGAAAGCCAGCTCCATCCTCTTCCACGTATTAGCAACTGATTTTTGCCTTTGACTGGAGTAGATGTGTTAATGGTAAATAAATAATTGTGGGGTGTTTGTTCCATGGGATCTTCTATTCTTCTGAAATAATCATTTTGTGTGCCTGTTTCTCATTTAAACACAGCCTTATGAATAAACTACTATACTAAGGTTCACATAAACCTTGTATCTAGTAAATTGTCCTTCCCTGTTGAAAAAAAAATTTAACTGCAGCCCTGAAGCTAAACCAACCCAAGTCTCGAGGAATATGCTTAAAATAAACACTACAGATAAAACATTGCATTGTCTTCAGGTGATATTTTCTTATACTTTCTATCACAATTGTCACTTTTCTTCATTTCATTGTTAACTTTTTAACAGCTAAACCTGGTGTGCTCAGCATGATTCAGAAAGCGAGATATCTCCTGGGTTGGAGAGAAGCAACATTATCAAACAAAGCTTCAAAAAGTGTTGTTGTTCTTTGGTTGCAGAGACACATGTGCATTCTCACTGATTCAAAGAAATGCTGTCCGTAAGGGAGGTTTATTTTATCTTTCTCTGTCCCAAAGCATAAATTTAGTCTCAGTGCTCCAGTCCCCAAAACTCCCACACATTTCATTGGAAAATATACCTGAACAAAGACTGTAAGTTCTGTCCTTGGGGAGGTAGAGAGTAGATTTTTGTCTTAGATTTATACCAGCAGTATGTGGAGACAGAAAATATGCAATAAGTCAAAGAGATTTTACTTATCAGAGCTTTAGACAACCATTTGTCAGTACTTAACTGTATTGCTGGATGACTCATTCCCATTTCTAATACCTAGGAATACAGGGCATGTGTGGGAACACGATGTCTGCATTGATTTTAATCTGGTCTCTTTTTGTACTGTCTACAAATAGCTCAAACCAAACCCAATCAGATAAGCAGAGCAGAAAATGATTGCAAAAACACATACAGTAACCCACTCATGGCGGCCTCAGAAAGGCCAAGGAACACACAAAACTGAAAACACCAAGGCAGCAAAAAACAACTCATAAAAGGGTACAGTTTCTCTATGCCATGGCTGAATAATTCAGCTAGGCAAATTGAATCTATGCAAAGGAAGTGAAAGGTTTTCCTTTTAGGTGAAGGACCAGCAATTACCTTACTCAAAGCCTAGTGTTAGTAGCACATCCTTTTTGAACCACTTCAACTTTGGACTTCATTCATACAAATCCAAGCTCCATGTGAGAGTAGAAATGGGTAATCCATCACTTACTAGGCAGGATGGAAAAGGCAGGCTTTGCTGCTATTGTTCGATCAGAACTTAAAGCACAACACATGCTCCAACCCTCACTGAACTCCCTTTTGCACATATCTGCTGCAATCCTTGGCTCCAGAAGGCTGCTGAAAAACCGGGTGTGGTAGACTTGGGAAAGACTTTTCCTGTTATGGAAGAATTTTTAAGTTTTTCAAGTTACAGGTGATCAAAAATGGAAAAAAAATCAGTTTTTCTTTCTGTTTTGCAGGATGTTCCTCTGAAAACAACACGAATCAGGTCAATTGAGATTTTTTTTATAACAACAAGCTGTTTGCTCTCAGTTTTGACATTTGCTTTTTTCTTCAACTTTTAGTGAAGATCAAAATTTCAAATCAAAAACTCAATTAAAATATCTGACCAATCCAATCTTTCTGTTTTAAAACTTTCCAAATAGGCTCTGTCAACAATTTCAAAAGCTTTTGATATTGGAATATTAATCACAGAGATATGTCTCCAGAGTATTGCCATAGCCTTGACAAATCAAGAATTTCCAACAAAAATTGCCTTGCTGGACTAGCTTCTCAACACATATTTCTTCTGCCATCCCTCAAGGTAATCCTTTAGGAGCCGGGGTGGAAGGGGAGATGCCAAATAATAGGCTCACCCTTAATCCAGAAGTGATGACAGGAGGAAGAAGAGCCATAAGGAAGCTTAGACAAGACAGAGGTGACAACCTATCTGATGTTAAAACAGTCGCTGAGTCAAAGTAGCCTCTTTGACTATGCATATACAGTGTAAATTCCCTTTTCCACATCAGAACAAACTGTAAGTCCCCGAGGGGTGCTGCAATTACACTGATTTTACAACAGAATAAGTCAGAGACCTGTCAGAATTTCTATAAAGACAAGGATCAAAATTTCATCTTGCCTTCTCCCTGTGTCTGCCCTCCATTCTTTCTGATATTCATCTTTCTTTGTGAGTCACTTCTCTGAATACAATTATGTAAAAAAATGGAGAAGCTCGCAAAAGTTCCTACGGCAGTGCCAACTGAAGGCGGCACACATCTACATAGCTCACAGGAGTCCTTAGGAGACAGCCAGAGCTACTGCATCTCCCTCCCCTGGTCCTGGAGTTAGTGTTGCTGACAACAGCCCGGGGCCTTCACCCTCACATCCCAGGGCAGAGCACAAGTGTGCAGCTTGCCATCCCATGACAAGCCTGCTCTAAGTCAGTCATATGTATTTCACACCAGGAAGAGCACAGTCTGCAGAGAACAGCCAGGCAGTTAATGTTTGCAGAGGTCCCCTGCATATATTTCTTGAGATCATCTTAGCAGAAAGCTATTTTTCCTCCAGTTTGCCAGAAAAGATACACAATATGTTCAGAACTGGAAAGAACAGTGTTGTAGTGTTGTGCCACAACTCCCACCTCCACCCCCCCCCCCAAAAAAATTACATCAACAATACGAAACATAAGGTCTCCAAAAGCAAGTGGAAAGCAATTGCATATTTGCAACAGTGGCAAGTCAAAGTAAAACTTACCTGTATTTTCCACCTAGGCTGGAATCAGGTTTTTAAGAAGCTATGCTGAAGAGAGCATAGGGTTTCACAGCTTCATGTCACCCCTCTGTCTTGTGACGATAACTACCTCCCTGGTTATTTCTGAACCGAACTGAAAGCTGCTTATCTACATCCTACACTTTTGCTAGCATCTTGATCCTTGTCTTCCAGCAGCCTCAGGGAAATACTATGTGACATAATGAACCCCCATAAAGAGAAGCAGAGGGCCTCATAATCCTATTCCTCAGAATAACCTGTTCTACAAGGGCAACGTACTTCCTTGATGGCAGAAAAGTGTTGTGGAACCTCTATGGGGAAATGATTTTGAAGCTGTACTGCAAATCCATTGCAGATATCCCGAAGTTTTGTGTAACACCACGGAAGCTCAGGGATCCCCCAGTGTATATTGGTTTTACTGGTAATCTTTCATCTTTCTCTGCCAAGCCTGGGTCTGCTGAATCCGCGATGACGGAGATGATACCCTTTAGTCTTCTCCATACAGGGTAGCTGCTGGATGACAACACCAGTATTGCTTTGGAGCACATTATAGTCCCCTTGCGAATCCAGTTTGGAGAGGAAACAAGCAGCTTTCCCTTCCTCACTGCAAAGCACAGGACAGTGAAGACGCTGAAGGCCAACAGGGTCTTATCTTCTACACAGAGAGGCCCCTTTGTACCTGTGGAAGACCCATTGCACTGAGGTCTCAGGGACAGGAAAGCCTGGGGGTGAGAAGAATGTCAGAGGAAGAAATTCAATAAGTATCCACTTAAAACCCCATAATTCAAGAGGTTTATCACCTTAGAAATCATCTAAATGGAGCATATTGCTTGCCAAATAACGGAAAACTGGGTTATTTATTTTAGCAAGATTTTTTTATTAAAGCAAACACAAAATTTATTGTATTCAAGTAATAAAGATAAGCGACAAGGAAACTTCTGAGATTAAATAATCACCTTCTCCAAGCACTAAATTGTTATTTTTACTGAGTGTTTTCTTTCATTGTTAAAATGAAAGCTTAGTTTTAATTAAACAATCAAATATTAAACCCCACATTTATGGAACAGGCTGCTAGAAGCCTTAGATTTGGGAGGGTTTTTGTGCCTATAGCTGTCATTTGGAATAAGCATCCTAAAATTCCCAAAGACAAAGATATAAATGCCTCTGACTTCAATCTGTACAATATAAAATCCGTTTAGATAACTGCAAATGTATGTCTTATAATCCCCAGCTACACACACACATTCAAGTTTACTAAAAATAAAGAAAGATCCTCTGGTGTACATCTGTGTGGTTTTTTTCTGTTGAGCAAAGAGTTGATTCTCCACCCACACATGCAACAGCAGCTAAGTCTCAATTAATTTAAAAAGATCTTTAATAAAAAAAACATGCTGGAGAGGGAGTTAAGTTACTGGAAATTAAGCATCTGGATTTCTCTAAAGTATAAGGGTTTTTCCATCACTCCGGAAGGTAATTGTTCTTAAGGAAAAAAATAATCGTTATACTCCACTGTAGTTGACTGGTTAACAGACTCTGGTGATTCATTTTGAAACATGCCCACTCCCATCACTTGAACGAAACACTAGCCTGGATTGTTTCTTAAACAGTGTGAAATGGCAAGATTTATAAATCTATAAATTTTTCAAAAGTAGATTAAGACCAAGCTAGAGATGATGTCATATGACTTCCCTTGGATGTAAGATTTCAAAACAGCAGGAGACCTTCATTATAAGTGCTGAAATATCAGAAACTGGAAAAAAACCCCAAAACCCACAAAACAAAACAAAACAAAAACGAACAAACAAACAAAAAAAACTCAGGGAAATTATGTGGGGATAGAAGATCTGCCTATACACCACTATGTTAAATCATGGAGAGGCTGAACAAGTGGACTGACCTTCCACAAAGCCCCAGAGCAGAGACGTCCATGCAGGGTGTGATGTTGGTGTCCCACCTGGCTTGCTCAGAGCTCTCTCCAACAGATACATCCTTGCCTCCTAGTGCACAGTGTACCTGTCTCCCTGGGACTTTCTTTGGATGTACAGTGCAGGAAAGAGAGACTTGAAGTAATTCTAAAAGGAAGTGGCTGTTAAACAAAATAACCCCAAGGGAGAGATGCCATAAGCTGCATCAAAATTTGAAAGAAGGCTTCAAGGAGGCAATCCTGAAACATTCACACTAGGTTCAGATTCAGTACAGAGGAAAAGTA
Source organism: Eurypyga helias (assembly GCF_000690775.1). NCBI lineage: Eukaryota > Metazoa > Chordata > Aves > Eurypygiformes > Eurypygidae > Eurypyga > Eurypyga helias. The sequence goes on from NW_010247592.1 coordinate 50,814, forward strand.
TTACCCCAGGCCTAAGCAACTGAGGTGAAGCCCATCTTCTTTACCTTTAAACATCCTTATATTAAGTGTTTACATTAAACCAGTTATAGGAAAGAGAGAAGCATAGCCCGGGGACCACTGAGCTCACTCTGAACCAGGTTCTTAAGCAGGTTCCGTGGTTTGCTGCTCTGCACTGTCCACAGCCTGGCTCCCTTCCTGTCACCTCACACGCTTACCATTACATACCTACGTGGGGTAAAAGCATGTAATCCTAATACTCATCCTTTATCTGCCATGGCTGTGTATCAGAGAGAAATGTTAGTTTTATTTCATGCATTCATTTTTAAACCATGTCACTTTTAACATACACATGCTAAATGGAGACATGAAAATGATTTGTAAGGGCTACATTCAGTAGAGAGAGCATCCATGGTGCTGCAGCGAAACAAAGGGAAACACGCTGAGACTCAGTGCAGAGAAAAGCCTCAGAAAACCTGCAGTGCAGCAGGAGGAGTAAACTAGCTAACGAAATATCTTGATATCTTTGTACAGCAAGCCATGTTAAATGAGGCATGAAAGAGTAATCTGGACATGCACTTAGTGAAAGGAACAGACTGAAAAAGAAAGAAACAGCCATATAGCTTCAAGCCGTGATATTGAAAAAGAAATAATAAATGAACAAGTTCAGGGTTAAAGACAAAATTAAGTGTATTTGGAAACTGGAAAAAAAAAAAAAAAACAACACCCAAACCTGAGCGATGACTTGTCTTTATTTCACAGAGCTTAAAGACAGGAGAGTCCTTTGTATCATCTATTTTGACTTCCTGAATAATACAGGCTATTATATTTCTCTCCTCTTTTAATACTTAGGTTACCTTTTCAGGTACAGTTAAACCAATGCAGTGCTTAGCTGCATGAAAACAGGCACCCCTGATTAACTGTGTCATTGAACTACACTGTTAGGCTAAAGGACAGAAGGACTATTTCTGTACTCAGGGGAATAAACAGTTCCGCTCCACAGGCAGAGGACAGGGAAGACAATTCAACTCGTAACTGAGGGCATGCCCAAAAGACACTAATCCACACCACTGACAGAAAAACATAACCAAAAACCATCATAGCAGCTGTTCTCCCCAGGTGCAAAATCTGTATTTTTTCCCAAAGCTGGTGCTTGGCTAGACTTTAAGTGCATGAAGAAATCTCACCAGTATATTAGCTCTAAAACAGGCTTCCCACTTTTACCCTGACCACTGCTTGCTTTTGCACCATTTTCATCCTCAACAAATGCCCCTCTACATCAGTTCTGGGGAGGAATGCAGGAGAAGGTAAGGAAAACCCTGAAATAAAAATGCTCACTTGTTCTTAAGCAATCCGAGGGGAAAAAAAAAAAAAAGGTGTTCTTCTCCATTCTTACAGGCAGTCATAAAAGCCCTGAAGCATAAGATTTGATTACAACCACATCTTTATTTAGAGCTGCTAGTGTTGTGGGCATACCTAAGGCAATGTTTAACCCCCTGTCCTCTAAACGGAAATCACTGAGTGATTTCTGCAGTGATTTCCACAGGTCTACTTGAGAGTAGCAGAAGAGAAAACTCAGGTGTGAAATATCGCTGTGGAGGAAGAGCTGCATCTCTGTAGTTACAAAGGAAGAAAACTGTGAAAGGCTAAGTAAAGGTTTCAAAGTAAAAGAAGGAAAGAACAGGGGAATTTAGGGCATTTAAATATACAAAAGGCTATCCAGTCTAATACTTATCATAACATATGACAGGATTTTGCCTAGAGTTGAATTTGAAGATAGAAATATATGTAATCTCGTTTTAACAATGTCATACAGAGAATCCAACACAGTGCGAGATGAGTTTTTCCTCTATTTATTCACCCTCACCTGACATCTGCATTGAACACCAGTATCCTTTTTTGCTGCCCCCCTGATACACACAATGCTAAATACAGAGACAAGACCATTTTCCTCCTACTTAATACTGTCTTATCCATAGATCCCAAGGCAACATTAGTCTTTCATGCTAAGCCTTGAACATGGAGCTCAGAGAGGTGGTTATCCATGAAGGTGGTGTTCTCCCTTACTGCCTGAACAAAAAAATTAAAAATAGAGAAAAAAACTAAAAAGTACATCAGTATCTAACTGCGGATACAGCCTGCTGATAAAATCTTCAGTCTGTGCTCCCAGTTGTACTACTTTGGCTGTCAGCCTGCAAACATCTAAGTAGGTAACTCACACCTCTGTGTACCATTAGACTGTCCTCATGATTTAGCACAACTTGTTATGTCTTCTGCAGACTTGTTATTAATGATTTAAATAAAAATATAGACATATCTCACAATGGTTTTCTTTCATGGTATGTTTTTTTTTAAAAGTGCCCTATCATTGACTTCAAGTACATCAGCATTTTCATTTGTCTTTTAAAAGGCATATTATTAAAGCAACAAATTTTCTTCATTTTAAGGAGTCATCACTTTTCAGATTCTTGGGAGGAATGCTGTAAACAATTCCCCCTATCATTTTTTAGCACTGCCTATGTGAAAGTGATGTTTTCACTACACCAAAAATTTCAATTTTGGGGAAACTGATAATTCTTAAAGCTTCAGATACATTAATTATAGTCTGTGCTATATTCTGCTCACATGAAATAACACCTGGGAGAAAATGGTGACTTGTATGTAGGCAAACATCACATCTTTAGGCCATAGATTACACAATTTTTGTCTATCAATGAAGTAAAATATTTATTATCTTGTACAAAGTCATGGACATCTTGCATTAAGGAAATGCCATATGTTAGTATTAAAGTTTGTTTCTGGTCACATTGAATCTGCAGCAAATGCAGCCTGGGTTGAAGTTATTGTGTCTACGTGTTTGTAGTTGCCACATGATGGCAAAGGCCACTTTTATGGGTATTTATAAGCTGTATCATCCCACTGCACCAGTATCTGCTTCTGCCCCACTCAAACCTGAAAAGGTTTGAGGTTTCACTGCTTGTACCTGAAAGGCTCCAGGTTTATATAAGGGTAAGCAGAGTGGAATCAGCTTTACTGGGTTGCTGAGAAAAAGAAGTGATACAGCACTTGGCACCAAGTAAAGAAACTGGAGAAAACTGACCTGAAATGCTGCAGTAGATACAAGGGAAGAGCCTATTTGTCTATTGTGACAAACATGCACAAAGAAAAGGAATCAGGATTAAGTGGTGGTTTCCCAGCAAAAATAAGCAAGGGTCGTAAACTGCTTAACGTAATCCCATGACATAAAATGGAAACAAAGGCCAACTGACAGAGAAGAAAAAATGTGAAAGAGAAAACAAGGGTTTCTTTCTTTGCTGTAGTGTCTGTGGTTTATCAGATACTACACACCTTGCAGAGCAATTTAATTGGATGAAGAGCTCTGTATTATTATCTGACCACATAATCACATTAAAGTTTGACTTATTCACTTCAACCAGAACAAGTAGGTAGCAAAAGGTCAGGGAATTATGTAAACCAGAGGGTGCATTTCTCCATGAACCCTGAAAGACTCAGACATGCTTAAAAGAGAAAAAATGTTTTTTATCTTCCTACAAAACTATTTTACAAAAATAAAACTCCAGAGCAGATAAAATCAAACCTGTGTTGTTGACCTGTACTGTCTTAAGCAAATCAGTGGGTGATGTATGTCACCACAGAGCATGTTAGCTATTTTCAGCAGATTTTCATGTGTGTTATGAGCTGATCTGTGGTTTATTTTAACTATATGTAATGGCAGCTGTGAGGTAAAGAATCTGAGATGTCAACACTCAACAGAAAATGGTCTCTTGTGGCTTCTGAGTATGTCATGCAGTGGCTGCTCTGGACTGTAATTCCTTCTGATAAACATCTAACTCCTTCCAGTGCGTGCAAGGACAGAAAGCGGATGCTGCTGTAGTGAGAAGTGGAGATGAATGCTTCCATGCAAAGTGGCAATGATGGGGAAGGAGGCACGAGGTGAACAACTGGGAAGCAAGATGTGCAGCAGACCCCCTAATTCTCTCCAACAGATCTACCTGGGCCCCAGAATATGCTCTATTCCCATTCATCATTTAGTCTCTGTACTTCTTCTATGCTGTTTTTGGAACTGAACCCACATTTTACTCAAGGTGCTTCTTGATGTTATCGCCTTTTTTCAACTCTACTTATGTGGCCACCAATTGCGTTATTCACCACTGCTATGTGCTGACCAGAGATCCTGGTCAAGTGTGCCTTGGTCACTATTTTTACTTATTCCACGCAACTTAGAAGGTCCTAAACCATCAGAGTAGTGTGAGGACTTTTTGTTGTTCCAGTGTACAGTAGCTGAAACGAGATATTCAGTAGTGAAAAGTGGAACATAAATGCAGTGGAAATTTGTGATCCTTTCCCTGTATTACTAAATGACCAGATCCTTACTAAAACTGAAAGCTTTATTGAGGTGAATCTGTCTTTCCTCTGTTGTTTTGGTGTTAGATGCAAGACTTATATACATAGACCTTACCCAGCCCAGTGAGATACAGCTCTTTTTATTTTAAACTGCCTGCAGTTCACCATTGAGATATATTTGCTATTTAAGGATAGGATGTTATCAGAGGCTCTGGGAATTCTCTCTGTGCAGGGCAAAGTGCTGAATCTTCATGCACACTAGAGATACCAAGTAGCACTTCCATAGGAGAAGGGAAAGGACTGAAGTTAGAGATGACTCACTAAAGGGCTCTCACTGTCTCTCTCTTTCCCCCACCTTCTCTCCTCCCCTCTCTCCAATTTGGCAGACAAGAAGGTAGGCAAGCTGGAAGCTTTTAGTTCTGCCTGATAGTCTAACAAAATACCTAGTGCAGATGCAGGGAGCCAGCATAAAAGCATGGTGTCTGATTAGATGAGATATCAGGAGCCAAGAAAAAGATTGCAGTGCCTGCTGAGTTGAAACGGAAGTCAGGTTGAAAGGAGGTGTTCCTCACTCAGACAGACGGCACAGGCACTGGGGGAACAGTATGAAGTGAAGGACGAAAAAATGTAGGGAATGTTAATGTTTTAGAAAAAAAACTGGAGCAGCTGGCAAAAAAAAAAATCAATCACATACTTTAATCTTATCACAAGGAGTATCAGTGTCACTAAAAGACTCTTAAGCATTGTGCAGAAGTAGCAAGCTCCACTGAAGGCCAAGGAGAAATTACAGGTACTTACTGCCATCCACAAGGCTGTACACATGCTTTAAAATACGTACCTATTCTTAAACTCCTCCCTCAACAGGGTTATTGCATTACCAAGTCCAGCTTTCCCATTCAGCTGCAGCAGAATAGAATAGAACATAACAGAAGATAATAATTCAGTTGGAAGGGACCTACAACAATCATCTAGTCCAACTAACTGCACTGCACATCTGTTTCTTCATGAATTATAAATCATGTCAAAGGTATTAGTAAGTCTAGAGTTTCACACAGTTCACTGTAGTATCTTCCTTCCTGTTTGACCCACTCAAATAGGTGAGGATACTGAAACAGAAAATGGGTGAGCAAGAAAGGTAGGACTGAAAACGTCACTGGGGTCAGCACGGAGACCTAGTCCTGTAAAGAGAAAAGAGGTGTACACATCCGAGGAAGTTCTTAATCAAAAGAGAACTAACCAGCCTACACCCACTGAACTGATTTGTCTTCGTTCCTTAATGTTATTACTCGCCCTGGCTGCTCCATTTAATTACTATCAGCACTTGTGGGAGCCAGTAGTGGGTGATGGGCAGGGAGGCACAGGAGTGCTCTTAATGCAGAAAGTGACTGATCATTTCAGGATCCTTCATGACCTCCTCTATTCCTGTTAAGTGGGAGGGTGAGAACAAGCATGAAAAGGACAAGACAATTTTTCCTCTTTTTAGTATTAAGGCTTCCACAATTCTAGACTTCCTTTAACTCCCACTAGACACTTTAAAAATATCATAAATATCTTGCATACCAGACTTTAAGAATTTTTAATTTAATTTTCATTAGAAATAAATATTTGAAAAATAATTTTAAAATGTTTGCAATCATGCAGATGAATCTTGATCCCATTACTGTTCAAATTCCTAGTCCCTGTATAATTATTTGCATAAAACACCTCTTGTGAATACCAAGTAAATCATTAGTGATTAGACTTTTTGGGATTGTTTTGAAGAAACCCAGCTGCTGTCTTTATGTCAAAGAACATCCATAAGGCACCAGTGATTAAACAACATGGTATTTTTGCATGTCAGACATCACGTGTTTGGATATTAATCACACTTAGCGCTTTTCAGATGTGAATCTCTAAGCATTTCACTGATAAGCAGTTATAGCCTTCATTTACAGGCTGGGAAGCTGAGGCACAGGCCAAGTGACTTGTCTCATTTCACACAGCAGATCTGAAGTCACAGTCCAGTAGGGTAGAATTTCTCTTGGTTTGGGTTCTTTTTTTCCTTTTTGTACACCTTTTATTTTCCAATTGAAAAGCTGAGAAAAAGAAAAATTCTTGATTATTTGATGATAATGAAGAAAAATAAAACAAAAACCCTAAGAACTGGGTAAGCATATTGTGAAGATTAAAAAGATTCAGGAAATCTGAATTTAAATTAGAAAAAAAAAAAATCCCAACCTTGTGTAATCTTACTTTTTTTTTTTAAAGAAATTATAGCAAAGCATTTTCCAGAAAAAAACAGCCCTTCATAGGCCTTAAATCAGCCACTGAAAAATAGCTCTCCTGTCCAAAAATTGTCATCCTGAATCATAGCTCTATCCTCATTACTGAGATATATATATATGTAGAAAGAGAGAGGGAAGAATGAGAATTGCTCTGCTTAATTGTGATAGCAGAGAAGACTGTTTAGTGTATCTGCAAGACAGGTTTTTTGCATAAAATATGGTGGGTTTGCAAGTGACTCTCAGAAGTAATTTTTCACTGTTTATATATAAATATATACATATGAAACATTCATTGAAGCATATATAAAATGTTTCCTAAGCCCAGTGGAACAACAGCTGTAAATCATTACCAAAATGAGAAATTAAAACCTTCTTTTGTGTCAGCTGTGTAGAGGGCAGGGAGTTATTTATAAGATACCCTAAATATATAGTTGAGTTTCCTACTGAACTTAAAAAAAGATACACAGCTACTCATAAAGCTGAGTCAGTGACTGTAAAAAGATGAGTTTGTGGAGCAGTGCTGAGCTGGACCAGAGAGATCGCGGTGACATTTAGTCGTTACAATACCACTGGAACAGCAAGCAACTCCTCCAGAGGAAGTGGTAATGTGCTTACTCAAATTTTCTGCCCTCCCTCAGGTTCCTGAATTCACAATCTGAAAGTCTTCCGCAGGCTTAAATCCAGAGACAATAATGCTCCTCCACTTCCTTACGCAGGAAGCTTTAAATTACAAGGATGGATTATTTTAATTGCTACTCTTTGGGTTCTCTGCTTGAGCTATTGGTAAACATGTATGGCAAAACATATGGATGTTGAATTAGTAGCTGTGTCAGACCATCATGTTTGCAGCGACTTTGCACCCAGTGTATTTGGTAAAGATTATTAGAAGTGGAAATATTCATAAAGAACTTGTAGGCAGTAGCTTTATGACCCGACATTAGCAGACTGCCCACTAAATTAACCAGCATGTGTCATCAGTAAGCAAGCCTTGAAGAGAGGGAGCAAGCTCTTAATTGCTGTAAGAGAAAGTCGGGGACCCCGTAGCACTTAAAGCCTGTTAAAACAATTCTTATTTCTCTCTACTTCTGTTAACAAAATCCTAATGTGAGTGCTTTTTTAGAGTGATGAGTAGAGGAAAGTTCAAGCTCAAATTCTGGATCCAAATGTGTTTGGGTTATGAATTTTGGGGATCCTTATTGAGAATTTGGGTCAACACTGCTGTTACCAAGAAATATTTAGATAATAGTAGAATTTAAGGGCATCATTCCTCATTGTGAGGATGACAGATCATATCCTCCAGTGCAGGAACAGATGTGCATGATATGGAATAAAGTGCCCTGCAATCACCTCTGAGTCTTGCAGTGCCCATTGCTAATGACAGCCCTTTACCAGATTACTGGCTCTCATACAAAAGACAGAAGGGGACAGGGCACTCACTCCATCCCCATCTTCACCAGCAGCTAGCCTGGCTGCCTGCTGGCACTCTTCAAATGTCAAAATACTTGCTGCTACCACATCAGATGTCATACAGCTTCTTTTCCCTTTTTAATCTTAAGCTACCGGCAGCCTCCACAGGCAAACCTGAGTAGAGAGAAAGGACATGAGGGGAAAGAGAAGGAGGTGAGAGCTCCTGCTGCCCAAGGAGAGGTCAGTAAAAACCTTCCCATCTCTTTCAGGAGACAGTGCAGCTATCCTTTGTTTCACCGAGAGCTTGAACCTCACCTCCTCAGCCACTCAGCACCCAGCTCCCTTTCAGCCCTGGGCTCCCTAAGCCTTACGGCCTTTGGGGATGAGGATTCTGCCCTGCCACTGAGTGCATGTTCCCAAGGGATAGCTTGTAATAGTAAACAGCATCGAGCTATTACATAAAATGTTTTACTTCCTTAGAGCTGGAAAGAAAGACAGATTTCTGTCTCTATTTATATACAGAAAATCTTAGGTTTGAAAAGGATCTGCTTGACTTGCCAAAGGTCATCCAGCAAACAGGAACGGAGAGTTTCTTGTGGTGTTACTGACCGCAGCTGAGGTGTCCCAGGGTCCTGTTTCACTTTCAAACAGATTGCCTTTACAGCAAGAAGGCAACACATGCAGCATATAGCTGAAGGTCTGAGCAAACAGTTGCTTGCTCGACATCACAATGAATCTTCAGTTAAGATTCAAACGATGCAGTGGTGTGCCCGGGGATGCTGATACAAGGCTGTATAAATCGCAGGGCTGGTCCACCTACCTTAACATGCAAACTGCAGCCCTTGACTTCCAAACGGCTATGTGAAGGCAAGAGGATTGCAATGTGCATGTGCACAGGTCCCAGCTGACGACTGAGTGCAAACAGCAGATGGTGACAAGGCAGTAGCAGCAAAGAGATAAAACTGTCAATTTTAAAGCTAAGCCTAAAGGCAGCTCTACAAAGTCTTTATTATCAGTGGTGCTGAGTTCCCCAAGTTCTAATAAACAGTTATAAAGGGAAGGTGAAAAAAAAAAACACCTGGCTCCTTGGTATACTGCAGGGTCCTCTCTACTGTTCAGAGTTTGCTATAGCTTCTGTCAGGCAGCAGCTGCCTCCTCTCAGCCATCCAGCAGCAGGTATGCCAATGCCAAGGTGCGCTAGGACCAAGGGTCACAGGCAGGAAGGGTTTTGCTGTGCTTCCTCCTCCGCAGCCTGTCCTCAGGCCAGAAGCTGAGCAGACCCAGTGCTTTACAGGGAAGGTGGACATACCCAGAATAGGTGTAAAACAAGGCTGTTATCCCCATTGCCCAGGACAGTGGGCAACCAGCTACTCGATTAGTGGTTGACTGCAGCTATGAAAGGCCGGACAGAAAATCAGGTTGCTCCAGAGAGGCTTTAATAAAATATACCAAGATAAAAGAAATAAGGCAATGTGTATAAATTCAGCTATCTTCATCCATTTTCTATCTAACCATTTAATCATGAAGCCAAATAGTTGATTTGTATGGCTTCCTTATAAGGGGAGGCAGTCACAGACAAATTGTCTTTAGCTTCATTACCAAGTATTGTGGAAAAGGCAGGAAGCAAAGTACTAATCTAATTGTGCTATAGCCTGATGCCAATAATTACATAGCCAATGATAGCTAAATTACTGGGATTTATCTGTCGTATGCAAAAAGATTAGATTAGCTTGTGTTTTCAGCTAAGCAACATTGCTTTTAATTTTCATAGTCTTGTTTGATCCCTTTGGTAATCTTCCAAAGGATCAAGACATTTTGGCTAAAATAGTTCTGGTTACAGTGTTATTTCAGAAGAGCAGATTGCCATCTTCTTCTGGTCCTGTTACCTTCTCAGGTGTAACAGGGTTTGCCCATGGGAACTCCTGGGTAAAAAAGCTAATATAGCCAACCCTAGCATCCCTCCCCCAGACAGTACACATGCAGGGTTTAATAGCTTTTCCTATTCCTTTCTTGTTTACAAGGCCTGACAGCAAGCTTGAGTTCAAACAGCATGTCACCCCAGTTGTACCAAATTGCCTGTAAGGGCTGAGTTTGATCTCAGACCAAAACTTTTCCAAATCTATGCCTGAAGGACCAGTTACCTACCTCACCCAGCCCTGAGCCATGGTGGAAGGCAACATACAGGCTGTGGAAACACAAACGAGCTAACATAACAGCACAGGCATTCCCACTGAGTTTATAATATGCTTCATTCAAGCTACTAACACAGGACTCAAATCATGAGTCAGCCTATTTTTCCCCCAATCTCCTTTTTCTAAAGTGATGAGTCTAGCTTAAAAGATGTAAATACACACATATGTACATGTATGTATACCTCTTCTATGATGAAAGGCTGAGAGAGTTGGGCTTGTTCAGCCTGGAGAAGAGAAGGCTCCGAGGAGACCTCATTGCAGCCTTCCAGTACCTGAAGGGGCTACAAGGCAGCTGGGGGGGACTTTTTACAAGGACCTGTAGTGACAGGACAAGGGGTAACAGGTTTAAATTGAAAGTGGGGAGGTTTAGATTAGATATCAGGAAGAAGTTCTTCCTGGAGAGGGTGGTGAGGCACTGGAACAGGTTGCCCAGAGATGTTGTGGATGCTCCATCCCTGGATGTCTTCAAGGCCAGGCTGGATGTGGCTTTGAGCAACCTGGTCTAGTGGAAGGTGTCCCTGCCCATGGCAGCAGGGTTGGAACTAGATGATCTTTGAGGTCTCTTCCAACCCAAACCATTCTGTGATTCTATGATAAATAATCATATATATACAATTTTTAAAGTAATACAGTTGGTATCTTCTTTATCTTCTTCTCTTAGAACTTTGAAGCTTTTCCTTGTGTTTTGTTAACTAAAACATGACTATTAATCTGTATTTTTTTTTAAAAAAAGAGAATTTTTGCATAACTGCCTGAATTCAGGAAGTGAAGAAAGCTACTCATTTGAGCAAAATATGAAGGCTACGATTAAAAAAAAAAAAAAGCTACATAAGGTTTTATGTGCTTTGCTGGACTGGTGCTCATGTTGGTATACATGCAGACAATAAATGTGATGCCTTCAAGCAATAGGGAGAACACAGAGGCCAATACTAGAGAATACAGATGTCAAAGGATTTTTTTTTGTACCATAAACTCGATTTAAAGTAAATTCCAAGGAAGAAATCCTGGTGATGGAGAAGTCAGTGAGGAGTCTGCCTTCACTTCTCCAGCTCAGATTTCACTTTGTTGTTAGGTGTAGTCAGCGTGTTACATTTTATTATCACCTTTCTTATCTTTATCTGTTTAAAAAGTCAACTCTTGCACTGCTAGTTCATCCATCTAAGGCAAGGAAAAAGTAAAGGGAAGTCAAAGTCTTAGTAGAATTTTAAATTATTCTATAAAAACAATAAAAATCATTAAAAGATAGTTAAAATTAAAACTAAGAGCTCCAGATATTTAAAACTTCACATAGAGTAGAAGTGTCTTAGAGAAAGCAAACAAATCACTTTATATAAAAGCAGCCCTGACTGAATTAAATCTCTGGCACAAGAAGCTGAGTATTTAACTATTCAAGTAAACATCCATTTAGGCTCTGTATTAAGCCCTTTTATCACTTGCTGTATTATAAGAAAGAATGATCTACTATATTGTGATTGCTACAGTCCTGTTCTCTGGGAAACAGTTTAAGTCCTCTTTCCTCTCTGCACCCCTCCCCACATGTTATTTTAAACCCGATGACAGTCATTTCCTTGGTGGTAAGCTTCTTGTACAAAACTCAATAAATGATTTTTAAAATGTAATTTAAAAATAATTTTTATGCATATGATTCAAAGTGGATTTATGAGTAGCATGCATGTGTGGAATATTAAAAAATATTTATCCTGATAGTCACCAGGAACTGCTCTTTAACTCTTTACTTAATGCACAAGGAAGAACTTTCATGCTCTATTTAATTCTTTGTAACTGAACTTCTGTATTTTGTACAGCCCTGAAGTTTAAAAGATAGAATTCTAGGGGAGAAATATCATTTACTTCCACATATCACAATCTGGACACTCTTGTTGACTAGTGGTCTTACTCCAACTTTGGAAAGGCTGTATCTTTATCTAATATACAGACCTACTAATCTTTCTGGAATCACTCATCCTCTGAAAAAATGCACAGAAGTGTTTGTCTGCAATTCCAGACTTGGAAAAATTCTCACTTGATGTGTTGCCCAAGTGCACATAGTAATGAAGTTAAGGATAAGAATGTTCATAAGCATTCCCAGAAACAAGCTCTAAAAGATCAAAAGTGAAAGAAGTTCCTTTGACGTTACTGGAGACAATAGGAGTTTGCCTATTTCTCCCTATTTGCGGAGAAAAAGATGGAGAAAAGAGCACATGACCTCTGGCATGTTTTGTCAGTGCTTAAGCCTGCCACAATCCGCACTGAGAACTGGGGCAATTTTTACAGGGTAGCATTGTTGGTCATTGCTAAGATTTTGCTGAACTAATTGGTGTCTTCACTGACTACATTTACTTTAGTTTAAAGTTATAGATGAGCCACAAGTTTTTGCCTTTACATTGCTATGACCTTTGAAGCACGATGATTCCTCAGTGTTCAAAGTACACACAGATGGAAGTGTGGTCACAAGAAATGCCGGGACGGCTCAACACCTTTTCTCCGTGAAGTTAACTAATAAAAGTCACAAACATACACTTTCCACAGAGCCCAATATACATTTAGTAAGCTCAAACCATACCACTTGCATTCCCAGAGCTTGCGTATCATCTGTTCTGAATCAGAAGGCAACCTCTTAACTTTTGTTGCCAGCTGGAGAAAATGAAGTGTTTCTTACAGATAAACTGTTCTCCCTTACTTACGGGCATATAATGTACTGTCATTAAAACACTGTCAGCTTCCCTGTGTGACATGAATTTTCATTTTGGGGGTCACAGAACTAAGCATGTAAACTCAAAGAACAAACTTTGAAGGAAGAAAAGCTTGCTCTTTCTGAAGAATGAACTGAATGGCCCTGAGAATCTCTAACAGTTTCCTGTGATGGCTGTTTCCAAGCCTCGAATCATGTTAACAGCCAGCATGGGAGATGTAGGACTGAATCCCCTGACACAAATCAGGGACTGTGAGGAGTTGCAGAAGACCATGCTCTGGTGGCCTCTCTCCCCTGTACCCTCCTGACCTGTGTTGGTTCCACTTACACTTGATTGAAGCAAGGAGGTATCTCGGTTCAGCTTTCCTCTGGAGCCAACAGAGAGAAGTAAGGAGCTCCCCAAGGCAAATCAAAACTTTGCAACTCCTCAGTCTCTTCCTTGCTTCTAAGAGGGCATGGCATTTAGATTTATAAAGGTATTCCAGGGTACAATAACCTTTACAGGTACTACTGGATGTGGTGTATGCACACCCCATCACAGAATGTGAATCCCTCCCCCTTTTGTACTGAGGCATCCACCTCTAAAAGCTTTTGATTTGTACTTCCTTTCTGACCGTCAATAAATCAAAAACTTTTCAGGGAGTGCTGCCTCAGAAGGTATATTTATGGGGCTGATTTTGCCTAATTGTAGCAGTTTCTCTACATCTCTCCTGAATCACATCTTTATTACAGACTGTCTCCACTTTTTGCAAGATGACAAAAGCCAGACTGCAAGCCAATGGTGAGAGAGCATTGCATATTTTGCTCTCATCATGGCTTATTCCGTAATGTGAAGGTGGAGCAGGTGATGTATCTATTTTAAGGAGAAGGGAGTTTGGTGCTAGCTCCCATCCTGCTCCATTACAGATTCCCCATAAGGAAACAGGGCTCAGAGAAACAGAAGAGACACTGGAGAATTATTCACACTGCTTCTTCCTGATGAGAATAGAAAACTCAGCTGTTAGCTGACTTCAGGTAGAAAGCCCTGGGATTTGCTGTAAAAGAGGCTGGGGGTGAAGAGAATAGCTCAGGGATAGAGACCCTTGAGTTAAAGAGGAAGAAAATTACCATGTTTGAAAGCCTCAGTAGGGGCAAGGCAAAAGCCCCTGCAGCAAAGACAGCCAGTTACTGGTATCTCAGGCAACATTTTAATAAGCTCAAATCTCAGGAAAGGGAATTATGTAAGAAATAGTTTGAGGATCATTTAAGTTCTAGGAGAACCTGAAGGAAATTTTAACAGGTGATCTCCATGGGAACCTTCTTTCCAAAACCATACATTTTCTACAGAGCAGTATGGCCCTCCACACGCTCCTGCCACGGGGACCTTTCTCTCTCAGGGAACGTCTTTCCTGGTGAGCAGTGCTCGCTCAGATCAAATAAGAGCATCTGGCATAGTAAGTAATATCTAAGAAGAATGAGGGAGTTTAGTCATTTGGTGATGAAAGGCTACGTGCGGGTGACTTTTCATGAGAAGGTTTTGAGCCACAGTTTCACACCCTGTGACTCTACACAGGCTGAAGTGGTTGCAACACAGAACAGATCAGGGAGACCAGCTGGGCCACCACAGTGGATCAGAGACCAGCAGAGAGGTCTTGGCCACTAAAGGCTTGCTGGTTGGGAGGGGAACATGAGGAGAGAGAAAAATGGGGAGTGGAAGATGGAAAGGAGTTGACAGGCCTGGCTGGTGGGGACCGGGGGACAGTGTCCTTATGGGACTTTCAGAGGTATTGCATATACAACTATTTTGTTAGAAGCAAACTCCCAACCACTGAATGAAGCTGAACTCAGCCAGATTGCGCAGATCTAAGAGATTCCTCAATGCATACCTGAATGCCCATTTTCAGCAGCGGTCTTCCAGCAACTGAAACAAACCTTGGAGTGCTTAGTCACACTGAGTGCTGGGGATCACATGAACCCATCACAGCCTACCTTTGTCAAAACCCACAGACCAGATTCCTATCTGTGCCTGATGAGGTTGTTGTGTTAAAAAACTTTCTAAATACCAACCTCCTTAACTACCTCCTGGTCTCTATAACTTCATGTCTTCAAGTTTGTAAATTAGGGAGTGTACCTAAGCAGGAAATTCAAATTGGATTTCCTACATATTCTTAAAATTCGGGTTTGGGGGTTGTTTTATCCTGCAGAAGCTATTATCAGCTGCACTTATCACCACATCACCTCCTCCTCAGATTTGTTTGTTGCTCCTTCAAAGAGGGCTCTAGCCCATGTTATTCCCTTATGAAAGCGAATTCACCCCTTACATGAGGATACAAGTATGTAATTGTGTTCCAACAGAAAGCACAGACAGATGGAAAGCAAGATATTCTAGGAAACCTAAAAGATGATGAACATTTCGTGACTTAAATTAGATATAAAGGCTACACGTTTCTCACTTGGAAACAACAGCCCTGTCACAACGGGTCTGACCTCTTCTGTGCTCTCATTCTGACACCATGAAAAAAAATCAGAATCATATGGATACATCGAGAACACAAGGACACGACCTGCGGTCCCGCAGTTCCAAACAGCCATGACTCAACTTCCTGCGCTTGAAGAAGAATCACAACAAAAGCATCTTTGAGTCATTTTTCTGAAGTTAGAGAGAAATGATTATAAGATCATTGCAAATCTCTGAGGTGAATGGGATGTATATGGTTCCAGGTCTGACCTGATTAGGTGAATTCTCAGGAAATCAAACACTCCCAGTGCCAGTGAAGAGGCAGAAAATGCTGTGAGCACATGTTGCCAAGAAGGTCTGAACACACGCTTATGTGTGTATTCACCTCGTCAACAACAAAAAACAGTTATGCTGGGGTAGTGTGTCTCAATGACACACAAAGGAGAAAGAGAACTTGTGACCTAGCATCAGATTAAAAGGAAAGTTTAGCAAATCTGATGTAAAAATTATTTGGGAAACTTGCCTCAGAACACACGCAGCCCAACTTATCTTTTCATTCCTTTCCAGTCCCCTAAGCAAAGTTCTCTTTTTTATTTCTTTTATTCTTTTTTTTCTTTTTCTTTTCTGCTTTGCATTTCTTATTTATAACAGGAAACAGTTGTTTGACAAAGGATTTTTTGGTGCATTATGAAAAATATTGTTACAAATTCTAGTCAGGGAAATGCTTCTTTGAGTAACTGGCTTATTGAGAAGAGGTCAGTCAAAAAGAAAAACTTTACCACACATATGTGCCTCTTACTCAGAAGAGAAAAATATCATAGCTAGAAACTTCCTGCATTCCACAAAATCATCTTATGTGTTGTATGGAAAACTAACCTAAGGCTACCAACCTCAATTTCTGAGCAAGGCCAATTCTTAAGGCTAAATAGGGTGATCTCAGAGTGGACACAGGCAACGAGCACCATCCTGTGACAAAAAAAGCAGAGCTAGCAAAAAATGAGCAATTTGTAGATTTGGGGAACCATGTTATTCAGCATTCAATTGACTCAATTTGCTGTGTTCTACTAGACACCATGAATGACACTAGGTTACTCATGGGCTGGCTCAGTGTTGGTCAGACTCTCCCCTTCTATTAACTGCAGTTGGCTTTCAGGCCCATAGATGCTGTGCATTGAGATGTACTAAGGCCCCTATACAGCCAAGTAAACACATATTTAACTTGCACCATGGTAGTAGTCCTATGGAACCCCCAGGATTACCCCCACTGCTTAAACACTTGCTTAGGTGCTTTGCTTGGCTCATTGACCAGAATTTCAATAGTGTACTCCAGAAATTAATTTGGCTCAAGCTTTAATAAAATGCTGCAGATATTTGAAGACGTATGGTACAGAATTTAGAACCAGTTTCACTGCAACAGCAGATGTAGAATAGCAAGCAGTAATTATTTCTCTCAAAAGTTTTCTGGTGAAAAAGGCTAGGAAAAAGTTAGTCTCTATCCAAAGCATTAAAGTTAATCATTATGATCATGTCTGACGTAATGTAAATTTCAAAGCAGGACTTAAAAGTGGCAAGTGCATATCAATTGCTTGCTAATTGCCTCATGTAAATTCTTACCTCCAAAAGTTTAATTTATTGTATGGAAAAAGTTGCAGTGGAATAGTCTTTTTCTTTCTTTTTAATAACTCTCATGGAAATACTTCTTTAGGATGACTATTAACTATTCATTAATAGGATTGCAAATATGTAATGGAACATAAATGTGAGTGGTGCGGTTGACATGCTGGAGGG
>NW_010247593.1:0-276 GCF_000690775.1 Eurypyga helias
GGGGTCCTGCCCGCGCCGGGCATCCGCCGCGAGGGGTCTCAGGAAAACGTGGGTGCCCGGTGGGTGCCGCGTAGCGCTCCCCGCCGCCGTAACGGGCCTCCATCGGGGCCTGTAAGGCCGGAGTGCGGCCTAAACGCCGCTTTTCCCTCCTCACCTTGCCGGGAGGCAGCGGGTGAAAACCTTGTGGCGTGTCCTGGAAGCCGCTTTTGGCTTTTTCTTATGTTTCCTTGGATTTTTGTGATGTGTTGTGGGATCGTATGGGCTGCTTGGTGAAAA
>NW_010247593.1:333-3185 GCF_000690775.1 Eurypyga helias
CTTCTTGGCTGACACAGGAATATATATTTTATTTAGGGGAAAAAAAAGTTTACATTTTTCATTGATTATCTACCCCGAGTTCCCCTCGAGCTCCGAATATCTCACAGCTTGCGGATGGGACGTTGAGCGAGGCAGCCATCCAAGGAGAACATAAATTTTAACTCTGCCACTTTTTCTTTTGAAAAAAGGAATTATAGAATCCCAGAATGGTTTGGGTGGGAAGGGACCTTAAAGATCGTAGAATCATGGAATGGTTTGGGGTTGGAAGGGACCTTAAAGATCATAAAATCATGGAATGGTTTGGGTGGGAAGGGACCTTAAAGCCCATCCAGTTCCAACCCCTTTGCCATGGGCAGGGACACCTTCCATAGCCCAGCTTGGCAGAAACCTGGAAAAAGGCACTCTGAGCAGACTTGTAGTATTTTAACTATTCCCCCAATTTTACTATTGCAACTTTCTTTGCACTGAGGTTCTCGGACGAGTACTTACAAGGCCGCTTTCCGAACGACGTGGGTTGTGGGGTTTTTTTTGTTTTTGG
Source organism: Eurypyga helias (assembly GCF_000690775.1). NCBI lineage: Eukaryota > Metazoa > Chordata > Aves > Eurypygiformes > Eurypygidae > Eurypyga > Eurypyga helias. The sequence goes on from NW_010247593.1 coordinate 872, forward strand.
TGGGTATACGTCGCGTAGCTGACAGGATTCCACTTTTAAGTAGCATCGTGTGGAATTTACGTCTTAATTTGTCCATAGTAGAATCAGGCTACTTGTCTTAAAGTATGTAGGTACTTTTGTGAAACCAGACCTGGTTGAAGTTAGTTAAACAAGGTGTAGGTTTTATTTTGTTACTGGAACCCTAAACCAGTACCAAGTACCTAACAGCATTTCAAAGGCTGAAAAAAAACTTGTACGTAGAGATTTTGTGGCCGAAATTAATCCTTTTTGGTGGCGTCTTTTTTTTTTACTCATTGGCAAGTAATTGTATCTTTGGAAAACGACTGAACCCTGGGGAATAGATCTATAATAGGGACCTATTAGGATCCTATATATTCCTTAAAAAAGGAATCATAGAATCCTGGAATGGTTTGGGTGGGAAGGGACCTTAAAGCTCGTAGAATCATGGAATGGTTTGGGGTTGGAAGGGACCTTAAAGATCCTCTAGTTCCAACCCCCCTGCCATGGATTTGCAACTGTCTTGTTACCCCCTGACTGCAACGTCGCCCCTAGATACGTTAAAGTTTTGGAAATTTTTCAAATGAGTAAATAGTTTTCGACAACCTGTATTTGATTTTCTATAACATTTCACAGCGTGTCGGTGGTAGTTTTTGATAAAATTTGGTTTATGGTCAATCTCAGCTTCTGTGTTTTTATCTGCAGGTGACGAAATGACTTGGAAAACTCTAAACATTGACAGAACCTGAGCAACAGGTTTAATAACACATTTAGTAGGTCAGAGCGAAAGACGTAAATACCATAGCCGCGAACGTAAAACTTGCTCCTCAAAACCAGGAATCCGGCAAAGTGCCTCCCAAATTTGGAAATTTTTGCCGTCTGGAACGTTGCCAGCAGCAACGGGGAGGCAAAACTAAAGCGGCAGCGGGAGTGACGGACAGGCATAAGGCTGGGAAAAAGCTCTGGGATAAAGTCGCGCTGCGCAGGGCGCGTTACTACGCAGTTACACCTCCGAGAGAACCTGAGGTTTATGTGGCGAGGAAGTTATTTTGGTCTCTTTTTCCCAATAAACGAGTCAAAATTCAGCCGAGAACTGACACTTGTACGTTTAACTTTAGCGCTGTAACTCAGGAACGGCTGAACCCTTGTGACTCCGGAATTGGTGGCGGGAAATTCTTACTCCCGGGAAATTAGTTTAATTTTTTTGGTGGTGATTTATGTTGGTTTTCTGTCTAATATTCGTTCCAGGTTTGTCACGCGTGATGCACTTCTGAACCCGTGGCTTGAGGGGTAGGATGTAACTCCTACAAACGTGTAATTTTGCGCAAAAAGGCAACGGGATGAGAGAGAGACCGGAAATGAAAAGGTGAATATTATAAATATTCGCCTTAACCACGGCGGAGTACGTCTCGGAGCTAGAGCGGAGTGACGGAAACCTTGTCGCTCAGCATCACGGCGCAGGGTTAGAATTGAAATTCGGCGTTGCCTGTCGTCGCCGCGTTCCCTTTTCACGCGTTGGAATAGAACTCGTACGGCGTAGCGGTTTCTCCACGGATATGACTGACTTTTGGCAGTTCAGGTACATTAATTATTCATTTAGGAATCCTCAGTCCTTTTTATTTAAGAAGATACTTAGGGTTTTTTATCAATTTGACGACGTTTTGTGTCCTGCCCCGTGCTCTTCTGCTTTGACGTTTCCAAGTTTTCTGGAACGGAGCAGGCAGAGCAGGACCACGATTTTGGGTAAGTGGTGTTTTTTGCTAAGTTTCTGCTGGAATATCTCATTTCCTGGCGCTTGGTCGCTAGCGTTTCAAGATTTTAATTTTTTAGTGGAGGCAGATGCGCATTCCATTCATCCAAAATGGGAAGAGACCAAGGGATTGGCAGTAAAATGGGAATAACTGGGAGCAGGGTTGATAATCCCAGTTGTCTGCGTGGCGATAAAGTTGTTAGTGTTGCAGGAATTTGGTTTTGGTTGGGAATGTTGCATTTCCACGATACCGGTTTCAGGTGGGTGCTGTATGTACTATCGGAGCGATACTATATCCGTACTATCAGAGCTGACTCGAGTTGCCAATAGCTACGGTTCCTCTAGAGCTACTAATACCTTTCAATCAGCACTACACAGAATCTGTGAGGAAGCGGGAAAAAAACATATTTATTTGAGTATTGGTTTTAAAAAGCCTTCAAGGTGGAGCCTTATTTTCACGTTTCAAGTGGCTGATATGAATAAGTTATCTTAAACTTAAATCACAGGCTTTGGATTCTTAAACTTAAATTTAAGATTCTTAATCTTAAACTTAAATCCCAGGCTTTG
>NW_010247594.1:0-5090 GCF_000690775.1 Eurypyga helias
GTCGCGGAATGGCAGCAGTCCCGGGTCAGTGTGACGCCCGTAAGCACAACGGTGTGAAAAACTACAGTCTCCCCACAGATCGGAGCCGCAGCAGTTGCCTTTCCAGCGGTGTAGCTGATACTGCACAAATATGGTATTTCATAGAGTCACAGACTGGTTTGGGTTGGAAGGGACCTTACAGACCATCTAGTTCCAACCCCCCTGCCATGGGCAGGGACACCTTCCACTAGACCAGGTTGCTCAAAGCCTCATCCAGCCTGGCCTTGAACACTTCCAGGGATGGGGCATCCGCAACATCTCTGGGCAACCTGTGCCAGTGCCTCACCACCCTCCTTGTGGAGATATTTCTTCCCGATGTCCAAAACACACCTCTCAATTTTATGTGAATACACAATTCAGAATAAGCGCAAGCACGCCGCCCTGCAAGAATTTGTACGTCTGAGCAAATAGAAGTTTACGTTAAAACAAAGCCAAAAAGCAGTGAAAACCTCCAGACCCTCGTGCATAAGTACAGACTACACCGTGGGTTTTCTTGGGGGGGTGGTTCGAAAGGAAATGTTAGCAACTCTAGGAAATAACGTTCACACGCAGCACCAAGCTCCCCTTCCTGCAGGAATAGGTTCAGAGTTGGCAAGGCAGTAGCTAGAACTTTCAGATACCTACCACTCTTCAACATCGTGCACGAACGTGGTCAGTTTGCAGCCTTGGAAAAGGACTTACGGACAAAACCAAATTAATATGGAGGTCAGGGATGCCACAGTTCTTGATGCTTTCCTTTTTTAAATTGTGACAATACAAATGGGAGGATGAGGTAAAAGAGGAAAGGTTGGCAGGCACAGGTCTGTAGACCTTGACTGTCTGACGGCCCTGGATGTTGTGTGGGCATGACCTAAGTGAGCCTGAGGCTTCTGGAGAGCTCTGGGGTAAAATCCCAGCCACCTGGGACTCTGCCATGTCCTTTAAGAGAGACGGCATTTCATCCAGTGCAACTCCGGGACAAAGCACAGGCGTCTGCACAACCTACACGTAGAAAATGGGAGTAGGTGAGCTCACATGCACCCTTACGACTGTGTATGGCAGTCATAGGCACAGCATGCCCAGAAGGAGAAGGAGTCTTTACCATCCTTTTATTTCTAAGATTTTAGGTCATCTCAGGCTGATAGAAGGCACATAAGGTGTCTCTTGCTGGAATGAGAACGGGTTAGTCACACCTTCCCGGGCCACGCTGATGTCCTAGTGTTTTCACAAGGCTTTTGAAGCAGGCTCAACAGCACATCAATTGCACAGCGCCAGCTTATTTCAGCTGTGCCAGCCCCAGGTGAGTCTCTAATGTAAGCTGAGTTCAGTCAAGGGCCACTGATAAGCGCTGGTCTGAAAAATTGCTTTCTTTTAAACTCAGATAATGGCATCTCTTCAGCACACATGAGGAAATTGAAGTTTGGTCTGGAAATACTGCTGGAGCAGTTATTGCAGGTTATACCAAGTACCTCCCATCCCTATCCTGTTTTATGGGTTGAATGACTACCTTGTTTTGGTGATGCTAATTAGGTATTATGGCTGTGATGCCTGAAGAGAGATTAAATAGAATTAGGGCACTTGGACATGGAGGAAAGTAAGCATAAGACGCTGCTGAAGGACAACACCCATGAATTATAAAATAATTGGATTTACAACAGGTATTCAGTCTGCGGACATTGCTTTTTTCCTAATGGTTTTAGCTGAGAGGTAAACAGGCTAGAGAAAATACATTCAGGTTAAGTGGAGAAAGGAAAGTAACTCTTAGCCCTGAGGGGACCCCCTGTCCTGCCCCATGGCTGCCCACTGGAGGGCGGAGAGGTGCCCTTGGCCCTGTGCTGCCCTTAATGTCCGTGTCCCTTCCACCCTGATGTGCACACTTGGGAATCAGCCTGCGGATTCCCACCGACCCATTTCAAAGCCGTGCCTACCTGGGCTGGAGCTGATCCCTGACCTTCACTCAGCACTGCTATGGTTTTCTCTTTCACCTGGGTGAATGATTGCCAGCAGTGGTAAATTATTTACTCCACGTAAAGCACTAGAGGGGCACATCCTGCATCCTAGAATGGCAGAGAAAAAAATATCGCTATAGAGCCCCAAAGATTATGAAATTATCTTATTGTTTATATAATAAACAATTAGAGGTAAGGATAGTGGTGGTGAAAGAAGCTTATACCTTTATTCCCTGGTAAAAGAAAAATTTGGGAAAAGAGTCTAGATTTCCTCACAACTACAGAACACATAGCTGTGTTCATAGCTGAAGATAACACACTTTTCACAGGGCAGCTTCGTCCAGAGTACCCAGATAGATTTAGATTCAGGCATTTTTGATTGTTTGGTAAAGCAACCTTTCAGTTTATTTTGTTACGTTAGGGCATCTTTTCCTCATGATGATAGCACTACATGTTTTTCATGTGTGTATTGACAAAGCCCCACAGAGCTGACTCCTGCCATCTGGTCTCTGTGAAGAGGCAGGCTACACAGCCTGGAGGTGGGAAAAACTACATATGCTGCTGGAGCTGCCTATTTTGCTGCAGGAGGCACTGGTTTATTAGTTTGCTAGATTTCCTCACTACTAAATCGAAGCAGCATTGGGACTGAAGGCAGACAACTTCATTGACTGTGCTGTAGGCCCTCCATCACACAGAATGAAATCTTTGCTGTATTATCTCTTTATCTAGATTTCCCAGTTGTTTAAAATCCAGATTTTTTTAAAAAAAGAAGATGGCATTTCTCCCTTCACAGGGTCACTGGGAGCATCAGAGCAGCAGACAAGAGTTGCTAATGCCAGAAGTGGGCTTGGACGGGTCTGGTGTGACGTGGCAGAGTGGGGCCAGCCCCCCCCCCCCAGCACATCCTTGGCAAACCAAGCAATGCAACCAATGGCAACGGCAGCCAGCTCTGTGCTCCCATCTGAACTGGGGGAACTCCCTGACTTCTGACCTTGTGATGGAGCAATCACTTTTCCTGAGTGGTGCCTTCCTACTCTTATTCCTTGCAAAATGGAAGAAATTTAATGTCGCTTCTCTTCCAACAGCTCTCTCTTTTTTGTGCTAAACCAAAAAACCTTCTGAGCCTGCTTCTGAGGTGACTTAAGAGCTGATGGTAAGCCTGCTGGAAAATCACCCCTTGTCACCACCCAAATGAAGTTCTGCTATAGTGACAAAAAGAGATGATTGCGGTGCTCCGTTCTGCCCTTACTTCTCTTTTCTGCAAAAATTGTGTGCTAAAGAATTACGCTTGCAAGTAGTTCAGGCAAAATTTATTTACAGTTTTACTTTATAATGAATTTGGGATGAAATCTGAACAGTGGGCATGACCATCAGGAAAGAAAGAGGAAAACTATTTTGGTTGTAGTGTGGTAGTGAAGATTTGGTAGGATTTGAAAAGGACAAAGTTATGGTAATCAATCTTCAAGAGTAATAAAAAGGCAGATATGATTTGAATCAATATTTCAAGGAAACACTGGCAAGAACTGAAGGATAGGAGAAGAGTCATGAACAAAAAATGTTCGTGTGTAACAGTGTATGTGTGTGTGTATATATATATAAAAATGTATGTATTATTAAACAGTAAATTGATACATTGTCACAATACCACTAACTATGCAGGAATATGCAGGCCATTAGTTTTTCAAAATAGGTGAATTAAAGCTAGATTAGATCTTAAAACCAGCCCTTCACTATTTTGCCAGTCAATGCGCACTTGCCAGTAAAAACCCTTGAGACAGTTAAGTGGCAAGTAGTCCCTCAACAGTATTCAACAATGGAAATTCTTAAAAACATCAGCTTAAAAATACCCTTTTTTTTGTTTTTAGGAAAAGTTACAGTAATATAGAGCTATAGCTTTTCATTTGCACTCTTTGAAAATCCACATGCTATGCAGCAAATATGTAAATAATATTTAAAAGCTACTTTTAAACAGAAAATATGTATTTTAATTATTATTGACAGAATTAATACTTCTCAGTTCTATTTTTCACTCACATTGTAGTAACAAGTACATACAGGTACAGGCTTTCTGGATACATATAGCATCATTCTAGATTTATCTGGCGGGAACATTGAGGAGGATATTGAGAGACGACTGGTGAAAATCTACAGGGTTTGAGGTAACCTGCCTGAGATACTGCAACTTGTCTATGGTGGTATCATCTTGTTGTTCTGGTTTAGCATCACACAATCCATTCCCTGGCATTTGCCAGCAGTTGGTGTTTGAATGAGGTTCACCATCCCTCCTCACAGGACACCTCCCCTGAGTCCCTTTTTCGGAACTGACATTGGGCACAGTCTGAACGTGTTTTGACATGGCTGTGACAAAATCCCATTTGATGCAGTCCAGTAAGAACTCATACGCCCCCATCCTTCATGAAACCCACGTAATCCCCCCTACCTGCTATTCTTTTTCAGCCCTTCAGATGTCAAAGATCTGTTCTCTTACTGACCTCTTTGATGAAGCCCTGGAGCTGCTCCAAGACTCAACCAAATGCGTGTGAGTTACGTGCCCAAACCGCATTCACCCTAAAGCTGTGATAGGCCCACGTATGCTCATATGATGAGAGTTTGCACTGGGGCTGGGAAATGGGATGATACGATGGGATGCGTGTAGATCTTATGGTGGAGAAGTGTTTCTCCCATGACAAAAATTCATGCAATATGTGATGGAGAAACGCTCATTTTGATCATCTCGGAGGCGCATTTCCAGCCATGGGATGGAGAAAGATCAAGGCACACGGGTCCTCACTGCCACCCTGGGACTGTGCCTGGCACAGCCTGGTTGGAAGCCAGAGCACTACTGCAATCAGGCGCTCATTAGATGGCCATTAGGAAACAGGCGTTTGTTTAATGCTGGGCTCGATGCCAGGCAAGCGATGGCTTCCTCGTTCATGATGTCACATTCCCCTCCTCAACTGACACCTTTTTTCTTCTCATTTGCCTTACTATTGTCCAAAAACAGGGCAAGAAGTTGACCATTTCAATTGCCACTGTCAGCCAGCGAGGGGTTTAAGGGAAAGGCTGAGTCGGGGGAGGTCGAGCGAAGGGACGGGACAGGATGGGATGGGTTGGGATGGGATG
>NW_010247595.1:0-1209 GCF_000690775.1 Eurypyga helias
GCCGCGTGCTGACGCTGGGCTTGGCGATGGGCTGATTTATCCGGTGAACTCAAGGGGGCTGAGGGCCATGGACTCATGTCTGTGGTGCTGGACTCCGACCCTTCCCTGTGCCTAAAAGTGAATCCCCTCTTCCCTTTCTGCCTGCTGCCCAAATCGCTGGTTTTAGCTGACTAATAAAGTATTTTGTGTAGAAATCACCGTGCACGCCTTTTCGTGCTGATTAAACCCCCTGTGCCCAACCTTTTCCCCTCCACCTCACAGCCCCAAAAAGCGGAGGTAAGCTCCAGTCCCAGGAGCGAGATTCTGGCGAGGAGGACGCTAAGGGAGCAGCAGCTACAATGGAGCCCCCGGGAAGAGACAGATCAGTGCAGTTACCTGGAAATAAGACAACAGGCTGGAGCTTGTGTTCGTGTAACTCTGCTTGTGTCCCCCCTCTGCCAGGGCAGTGCAAGAGGCAGGCGAGGGGAGAGGGGAATGACTGTAGTGTGTGTTTACACTCATTGCTGGGGTCTGGACAAGGGGAAGGCTGAGACATGGGAGCCACTGTGGAAAGCTGCTGCTCCCCAAACTGCCAGGGTTGGGGCAGAGCCCGTGCAGGGCCAGCCAGCCTGTGCCCCAAGCGTCACCCACGCTCCAGCTAGCCGGGAACTCACGTGGGCCCTCCTGGTTCTCGGGCACCCTTCCCTGACAGCTGGATGCAGGGCGAGGGGGAGATGCTGCCCTTCCCTGGACTTGTTGCCTCCTCGCACCCTCGCACAGCTCTTGCAATGGGGGAAGCCTCACGCTGCGATCGGAGCCCACGGTGTCCACGGGGCCACAGCGGCAGCGACTGACGGCATCACTGCCTCAGGACCAGGAGGACGGAGAGGACGCGGAAGGGCGTGAAGGAAAGGCGCAGGCCCCGCTGCTCCAGCGGCAGGGAGCCCCTTGCAGCCGGCCGCTCCAGGAGGTCGCAGCTGGGGAAGAAAGGGGGTGAGGCTGAAGCGGCCTCTCCATCCCCGCACGCGCCCAGCCCCCCCGGCGCAGACTTACAGCATCGCCTCCTTAACGGGGAGGGAGGTCTGGAGCCAGGCAACGACCGTGCTGCCGTGCGCCTCGTACAGCCGGACCACCACGGCTTCGGGTCTGTCCTCGGCCTTTGGGGGACAGTGCGGACAGTTCAGCCAACGAGACAGGCGCGCCCCATCCTACCCCTCGGGGCACGGCTTG
>NW_010247596.1:0-7652 GCF_000690775.1 Eurypyga helias
CATTCTATGATTCTATGATCATTGGTTTATTATTCAGATACAGATATGCTTTGGATATTCTTCAGAATGGAATATCTTGTTGGGTAGGAAGTTGATATGTAGACCAAATGAACTGGGCAGGAGGGTTACTGAACTGAGGAAAAGGTCTTAGTGAAGGGTATTCTGGTATGGGCTAAATGGCAGTTCTTCTACAATTTCCTATGGAAATACTAATTTCTATTTTGATATTAATGAATGAGTCTTTGAGAAGATGAGTTATGTAGGGTGTGTTATTATGAAACCTGCAGTGGGTTTCTTATTGTGAAGTCAAATCCTCATGTAACCTGAAACTCTCACAGTTCTGATAGTCTTCAGATAGAGTAGATCTCTAATTAGACAAACACAAACTTAATTTTCTATTGAGAGAAAATATATAATTTTTAAAAAATCAGTAAATTTTTCATATGTTTCAGATTTATGGTGTAATTTCTTACTAGTACATCAGTGCACACTGCACTTCTGTAATATAAAAGGGGATATTAAATGTATGGTCCATTTATAGTACATAGTATCTTGGAATGGCAGATATCCACAGATTAGCCAAAATGTCCCAAAAAGGGAGAAGATGTTACTCTGAATATAATTACATAATTTAAAAGAGATTCCTAGGGGAAAAAAAAAAAGTTCATCCATACAAAATCTGGAAATGAAATTTATCCATTTTATATTAATTCACCAACATAGTCAAACAGTACAAAATTCAGTTTATTACAAAAATGCTTGGTTTTATACCTAAAAGCCAAGCCTGTCTAGGCTTGCTATAGCCAGATTGACCAAGTAATATATATGGATGCAGTATGGGGAAGAACAACTGGTTTGGAAACAGCTTTTATTCTGTCAGGATCTGTATTTCCATCTGTTGGGAATCAATTCAAATCCATTTGGCTCTGTAAACATAGTTGATAATAGTTCATGTTGGAATCTGAATTTACAGGAAGTACTAAAATTTTTAATTATGGGGTGGAGAAATTAAGGTTGCAGCAGAAGCAGAAAGCTGATAGTGTTTACTGTTCTTACCAACATACATAGAAGCAGACATTTAATTTTAGCAGTTTTGTTACAGAAATTATAAATATCAACCAATCTTCTGTTTTTTTTTATCAGGCAGCCCCGTGCTCTTCCTTTGGCTGGCAACACGATCCAGCTTTTGTGAACAAGGGCTGTGAATGAAATATTAAGTCTGGGTAACCAGGAAATGCTCTTAGCCAGCTTCCTATTTATCTGCTAGGAATCATCTTGGGGAAGCTGGGAGTAGAAAGGAACTCTGCTGAGATTTATTTAATGAAGTTCCTGCATCATTAACTACTTATTCTGAGCAATGACAAATAAGTGAGACGGCTGATCAACAAGCTAATTCTTGAATATCCCTTGAGAACTATTTCATTAGTGGATTCTGCTTCATGATAGGTGGCTTCTTAAAATATATCTGGAGAGATATATTTTGCAAATTTAGCAAGCAAATTTGAGAGGTTACAGATTATGACATCCAGATGGTGCGTAAGTATTTTAGACGACAGTTGCTTGAGTAACCCTCTCTCTCCAGACCCAGAAAATGAATCCAGTCTCTCAGCTTTATTCTGTTCATCTAATAATTTTCCTCAAAGAGTTACAGCTATAAAAATCAGGTCCTACAAAGTTTTGACTGCTGTTTAAATCCTGAGAACATGATGACACCTCCTAGGGATGTTCTGAAGAAAGAGTGGTATTTGGACAAGAAGTAAATCAGACTGTTGCTTTCCTCTCACTATGAATTACACCCTACAATGTACAAGGTCGCTGCAGCATAGCTGTGAAGAAATGAATCAGTTGTAGGGCTGCAGACAAAGACAAATCGCATGCCATACCGTGAGAGCAAATTGTGGTAAAACCACATGCACTTACGCTAACGTACACGTTGATGAATTCAAATTATCCTCAACAGCCCTGACTAGTGGCATGGTATTACATGAGTCAACTTGGCTCTTGACGGATGTGGTGTAGTTCAGTGCTGTAGTAAGTAGAACCAGTATGAGAAGTGAGACTCACCTTGCTGAAGAGCAAATCACCTGACCTTATTAAGAGAGATCCTTCCTGGGAGGTGTGATTCAAAAGATCAGAAAAGGGATGTACAAAAGCAGTGCAAAACATCAAGTAATCCACTGTGCTCCTGAAAAAGGGAACAGAAGAGGGGTCTTGCAGTCTTGCATGGGAGAAGTTCGGTTTGAGTTATATCAGTCCACATTTGCATTTAATTTCCATTGCTTCAAAATGAATAAGGGTTTGAAAGTCAGTAGTAGAAAAAGATGAAATTCTTTATTAATATTTTAATGCACACACGCACGATCTAAATCACTGAAAAGAAAGAACTTGTTAATTAATTTTGTTCAGCAGAAGTGAATTCAGTATTCTAATTGCTTACCCAATGTAAATCCATGTGGGCTCTGATCAAATATTCTTTGTAATGTATGTAATTAATATTAATCTTAAATTATTTCCTGACAAAGTTTTTTCTGTGAGGGTAAAATGGCCTATTTGCAAGTACTAGTATTGCCAGCAAAAAAAAAAAAAAACAGGTGAAGGGTTTTGAATTAAACTTAATGCATGAAATACTCTACACCTGTAACAGAAATATGATCGTTTTGATATAGTCAAACTATGAACGAACTTTTATCTAAATATCCTGTTTCCCCAGATGCTACAGAAAGCTAGTATTGATTTATCTTACGTATGGATGAAAGCCATCAGTGCAGCTATGACAACTTGGGAAAACCTATGTGGTGCATGTAATTAAAATCTGACTCAGACGGAAGGTGAGAAAGCATTATGGTACACGAAATGTTAACATTTCTAAAAAGTCAATCCCTTCATGATGAGTTCGGAAGGACCAAGTGTGGCTTGTTTCTGCTAGTAAAAATATTTCTGTGGCTTTTAAAAATGCTTAGGCCCACTGCTTTGTGAGGGATCCTGGAGGTCTGTCTGATTTTGTTCAAGTCTTAGCAGACAGATGTTTGTGGAGAAAAACTGAGACGATGAAAATTAAGAAAAGAATTCTAGATTTTGTCCATTTGGTCAGGAAGACCAAACATTGAGAATGACCTTTTTTTTGACAGCACTTTGTAAAGTAATGGTTACACTCAGGTAAAATCTGATGGCAGCATAAGTAATTATTTGTTTTGTGGAAAGTGGATTCAGTAATTTTGAGAAACTGAATTTTTTTATTATCACAAGGACTTTTTTTACATTTAGGTCTTTTTAAATTTTCTATTTCCCTGAACAGCTTAAGGCTCAAGGCCTTTTATTGATTTCACCTTAACAGTGTTTTAAGTTTCAGATCAAATTATATGTTGTGTTTGAACTTTTGCCCACTTTGACCTCCAAAATATTATTTTGCTTTCCAAAGAAACCATTTTTTATCATTATACAACTTATCTTCTCAGTGAAGCAAGAAATTATCATTTACTCATCTCTTTTAGTGTCTTTCTCCTTTCATTTCTTTGATGAGATTCTCCTCTCTCTTGCTGGATATGATCCAGAATTTTGGATGTACTTTCCCATTTTGGACTTACATTTTACTTAAGTGTGATTCCTACTAAAGTGGAAACTTTTTCCAGTGGGCTTTGTACCCTTTGGGAATTAACAGATCAAGACACAACGGTTCTGGTTCAATTTCTCTGACAAATATCCAGGAATCATGGTAGTCAGTTTTGTAAAAAACACTCAGGTAATTTCTAGATACGTCTAGGTCTCTAACTACATGAGATGTTAAGTTGGAAGATGTACCAGTCTGAAAATTAAACAGAACTTATTAGTCTATAAATGTTAGTCACTAAACTTGTCCTTTTTTTGTAGTGGTAGGAGATGTTTAGTCCTTTCAAAAGCTTTGGAAAATCCTGTTCGGGATTTACACCATACTGATATATATTTTTTAATCTTACCACCTTGCTTTTTTCATGTACTCTCTAACCCCTCATCTATTTTATATTTTTTAGGTGTAATTGTTCTTTCATAGCAGGGATTCTGCCTCACACTTACACTTTTCTTTCCATTGTTAGGACAGTGGTAGCCACTGAGACCTCATCCAGACTGTCACTTTAGTTAGGTATGAACTATTATGTCTTACAATCAGGCTGAACTCTAATTAAACACCAAAGAGCAAACTCTTATTATTTTTGTACTATTGACAGACTGTTAATTTAAAAACTGGAATCCGAAGTTCCAGTTATTCTAGCATTTTTTGAAGCAACCTCTTCACATCTTTTGTTAATTTATATTATATAATCCTGTTTAGAAAAAAAGCACACTGAGATCAAAATACTGGAACTACTTGGAATTGTTTAGTTATGAAGAACTGCCTATGCACTTGCTGTATTGCCTAAAGAGCTATCAAATTTTACATGACAGTCAGTCATTTCAGCATATGTCATGCCTCATCTCCTGCAAGATGAAAGGTTATTTACCTGTAAAGAAGACAACCCTTTGTGATTTTGTACCATTTCTTAATTTTTGTTTTTCCATATGAGACCTTTTACACCATTGACCATTTCTTAATTTTTGTTTTTCCATATGAAACTTTTTGCACCATTGACCATTTCTTAATTTTTGTTTTTTCATATGAGACTTTTTACACCATTGACTTGAAAGCAACATTTACTAACTCATACTACTGATATTTGGTGAATCTATGTTTTGGGTTTCTTAAAGCATGACTTCTATATATCTATATATTCTATTGATTTCAGATCATATAAGTATGGAAAAAAAGTAAAAAGGTATCTTTTATAATTTTCTCCACTTTATAGAAAGAATATTGTTTAACGCGGTTTGGGTAGTATGTGACCCCTTGCTGTTCTATTTAAGTATGTACATAGAGTATGTTTTTCTGAGTGATGCAAAAAGCTTTTCTGAGGTTAAAATATGCCAAATAAAAAATATGCTACCTGTTGTCATTCATATAGATTAATAATCTCATGTTAGTGTGCTATTACGGAAGTTTAATCACACCTGCTTACCCTTCAGGTGAGGTACAGCAAATCACAGTGACAAAACAGTCCAAAGCAAGTGTAATTCCTCATTGCCAGCTTACTTCATTAAAATTGTTTGGACATGCAATATTGCCATAATAACCACTGAAATAAATTTCTCAATGTATGCACATACAGAACTGCATCTGAAATGAATGGGACTTCTTTGTCTCAAGGTCTTGAAGTACAAAGCCATTTTCTTGAAAGCTTTTCTCTATAAACAATCTTTTACTTTATATTACTTATTCCTTCTGATTATCTTACCCTGTTTCAGTGGTCTCTGGACCCAGTGGCATGTATCCCACAGGTGAGACTGCCATTCTAATAGCCTATTGTTATTTGCCACTACATTTTGAGAAGGGACGGGGATGGGGGCTGGTGGGGAAGAAGAACAAAACAGAATACAGTTTCATTTGAAATTGGCAAGTGTTTTCCCAAGGTTCTAAAATTATTTGCATACAGAAATGCTCAGCTACTCTCAGTGTCCACATTTGTTTGGATGTGAGAGATGAGTCTATGGTATTTACAGCTACCAATACCGATTATAAAGTAGAATTGCAAGGAAATAGTCTCTGTAGAGGACCAGCAGGCTCAGCTCATGTTAAAGATCTCCTTTGTAACACAAACTATCTGAAACAATTGAAACAATGAAGCTGCCTTCATTATTCTTTGCTAATCATGTAGTAGTGATAGAAAATATATACTGTATTCTGTATATAGAGTAATAAATAGCCATTATAATGAACTGTATTTGTTATGTTCCTGTTGCTTTGTCCCTGTTTCTGTATATTCTTCACCTGCAGACTCTTGTTTTTCCATGAAGTGGGAGACGGGAATCAAAAATCCTTCAACGTTCTCTGTCTTCTGGGTCTCAGGTATCTTTGACTCTTTCTCATAGTGTCTAGAAAAGAGAATGAAACTTCTTCCAACTTTTCCTTCACAGTTGTAGGTCTTCCTAGATTTTTCCTTCAACAAATAAAATCTCTTGGCAAATGGTAAGATTCAATGACCAATAAAGCGATCAGGTACCAATTACAATGGCAGAATTTTCTGTGGTATTTTTCAGATGGTCAACATATGTATATGCATGTATGCATGTGTCTGTGTGGACTGTGATTCATACCTGTGAAATTTAAAGAGAGGAATTGTAAACTGGAGTGCAAGGTTTTACTATTTTCCCTAAATAATAGGATAATTACCTTTCCACTTATCTGGTAAAGTAGTCTAAGATGGGATCCAGTTGCCTAAACACGGGAGTCTATAGCCATTTGAGAAGCCTTAAATTTCCTGTCTCTCCTCCAGTAACCACTCCAGAGCAATGTGCATCTCCTAGAAATCCAGTGTCATATGTACCAACTTTGCAGATGTGTCTGAATGCAGCCTCTAAAATACCATTGGGATACCTCTTCCCAGCAACCTATTTAGCTCCTGGAGTCTGACCTTTTGCACAAAGCAGTAAGCTCAAGAGTGTATGATGTATGCACACTAAGAAGGTTTTTGTCATTCAAATTTAAAGTGAATTTGATTACTTCATATATTTACTTATGCTGATTTCTAAACTTTATCTGTTAACCTCTATTGTTCCATGAAAACACTATTCATAAGAAAATAGTTACAGATGAGAGAAACATTTTATCTAGCCCATAGTGAGCATACTTACTTGCCTGTCAATCTGCGGTGTGAGCTCAGGCTTGTGTAGGATCATACTGTGTCCTATGCGTGTCCTCACACAGGACAACAAGCCGCTTTCCATCCTGGCCCAAATTCCCATGTTGCCCAAAGGAGGAGATGCTGCTCCCAGTCTGACCTGATGGGGGCCTACATGAACAGACATAAGCATTGGCTTCCTTCCACAGCTGTGCTTGCAGCTATGGAAGCAGAATCATAGAATGATAGAACAGTTTGGGTTGGAAGGGACCTTAAAGATCACTTAGTTCCAACCCCCCTGCCATGGGCAGGGACACCTTCCACTAGACCAGGTTGCTTCAAGCCTCATCCAGCCTGGCCTTGAACACTTCCAGGGATGGGGCATCCACAGCTTCTCTGGGCAACCTGTCCCAGTGCCTCACCACCCTCTCCATGAAGAATTTCTTCCTGATATCTAATCTAAATCTACTCTCTTTCAGTTTAAACCCGTTACCCCTTGTCCTGTCACTACAGATCACAGTAAAAAGTTCCCCCAGCTTTCCTGGAGGACCCTTCAGATACTGGAAGGTGCTATAAGGTCTCCCTGGAACTTTCTTTTCTCCAGGTTGAACAAGCCCAACTCTCTCAGCCTGTCCCCATAGTAGAGGGGCTCCAGCCTTCTGATTGTCTTCGTGGCCTCCTCTGGTCTCACTCCAAGCACTCTATAGCCTTCTGATGTTGAGGGCCCCAGAGCTGGACACAGAACTCCACGTGAGTTCTTACAAGAGCAGAGTACAGGGAGAGAATCCCCTCCCTCGACCTGCTGGCCACACTTCTCTGGATACAGCCCAGGATACAGTTGGCTTTCTGGGCTGTTGGCGCACACGGCCGGCTCATGTCCAGCACCACACAGCTCCGTGTCATTGGCAAACTTGCTGAGGGTTCACTCAATCCCACTCTCCTTGGGTAACGGCTGGTATGTTTCCC
>NW_010247596.1:7676-30969 GCF_000690775.1 Eurypyga helias
CATTCACGACCCTGTTCCCCAGTGAGCTCCATCAGACCCTGCTGATCAGCTCTAAAACAGTAGTACTTTATTTGCAAATTCTGTTTCTCCAGCTGCTTTTGCTTTATTTTTGTGAGTAGGTTTAATTTTTCTCCCCCCCAGTGCCTCTTTGTTTTGCTTCACTAAGCAGATAAAGTAAAATTGGTGGCTGTATCTACTTCTGTTTTGTGCTGCACTGAATACCAGCTCCTTGCAGAAGCTGCACCCAGCACTAGGATTTTGGCAGGTGTAGATGAAGTCGGAGGGCTTTCATCTGCCATCTCTCGGCAGGTACCTCAGAGCTTCCCAGCTGCAGCCAGCGATCTGGCCCAGGGTATGTTATGGCCAGTGATATGTCTCCTTACCAAGTTGCATTTGCTGTCACTGCTCACAAATTCCTCCTGAAAAAGAGGCCCTGTTACTGTATGAGACAGTAAAACAGTATTTACTGTGACCGCTGCTTGGATGGGCTTGATCATAGCTTGAGGGCCTAGCTTTGGTCTAAAATAAATAGTCTGTGCAGCAGGTTTCCATGGTCTGCTGGACCGTCATGTAGAAAAAGCAGAATTGCTTTGACGAGAGCTGGTGAATAGCGTATGTTTAGACAGACTTAGCCTGTTTAGCAATTTAAAAATATTACTAGCACTGCCAAGCTGTCTTTAGAAGGTACTAACAGGGGCTTCAGGACAGCGCTGGTGGGAATAAATTGGCTTTCTGCATCATGAAGCTGAATCTGGGGGTGCATCACCTTGTTTGACAGTACCAGTTCACCATCCAGAGCTGTGCTCTGGCCTCAGGTGGTGCATGGCAGGAGAGCCTAAAACTGGGAAAGTGTAGTTTGGTGTTAAAAGAAGGAATAACTCAAAACTTCATGCTCCCCTCATTGCTACAAATCAGTAAGTTTGGCTATGTAATAAAACATATCAGGCAGGAGGAAAGAGGGTTGCACTTGAATCTTCTGGTACCAGTTCTATGTTTTATATGAAGTTATTACGTACAGTCATTATGGCGTGGAGGCATTGTTCAAGGTACATGTTTAGCAGATAAGAACAAAAAAGGTCAGTGCTATTCTCAGAACCATAAATAGGAGTTTCTATTAATAAATATGAGGATATAATTTAAAAAATAATACTTTCATAATAATAAGGCAAGATAATAGAATCTGCTGTGGTAAGCCTTATTCTACTCATCCAGCCCAGTCCACCAAATAAAACAGAAGGCAGTGAAATTCCACAAAAGTAATGAGACACCCCAGTATCAGCTGTTCAAATTCTGCCTGGAAGCTGTGCTGTTGCTGTTCAGCTTCAGGAAATTAGAACCGAAGTCACTGGAAGGAAACAGATGAACTCCCTCTTGGGATGGAAGCCAAGCTGAATGCTATTCTAAAAAAGTTCTTACGTTGTGTCAGGGTATCAGGGGAAAACTTTCATACGCCCTTCCTTTTTGGTGCATACAATTACAAACATACAGGGTTTCATCATGTTTCTTTATTCTGCCTTTCTGGCTGGAAATCTGAAAAAATTTGCATGGATGTCTGAGAAAGTAACATAGGGCAGGCATCAATTAATGGAGGTGGAAGCATGTGAAGTTGTTTGAAGTAAAAATAGAAGAAAAAGAAAGCCTATTCTCACTGAAATGTCCCAGAAGTGTGAAAGACAGTACATCTAGAACAAGTGTCTTAAAATTGCAAAGGGATATAAGTGCAAATTCAGAGTTTTAAAAGTTTATCCTGTAGTTTAGAAGGTCTAATATACTGATGACATGGCTGTGAAAAACTACAGCCACCAATGGGTGCAGAGCTTCAAGAAATTCCTGTATGATCATGTGCACTGTCCCAAAACAGCCCTTCGTAAATAGACTTTAAATAAACATGATTAATGGAATAAGTTATAAGTGTAAAATGTACAAGTGACTGTAAGATCAGCTAAAATAACTATTAAAGGATGCTTCTCTGGTAGGTTTCTTTCTTTCCTTTTTTTTTTTTTTTTTTTTTTTTTTTTTTTTTTTTTTTTTTTTTGATGTAACTCGGTCAGTCTACAAGTATCAGCAAACTGTTTTAAGAACACATTTTTCTCTGGAGAAGTGTTGTACTGCACAGCACCCAGGATATAGTGGGCATGTTTCCCTGCATTATTGAAGTAGGGGTGCATAGTATCTGTGTTATTTTCTGTATGCCTCCTACCTAAGTGTTTACTGGAATAAACACTAGGCAAAAATCCTCATTCTTCTCTGTGTTTATATGATCAACATGAAAAAAATACAGAAGGACAACAAAGTTTTTACAGTCCTTGAAGAATGCCATAAAATGAGAGAACATAAAACTTTACCACCTAGAAAAGACAAGTCTCATGGTGAGGAGTGGGGAGGATGGGGAATGGCATGATGATAGCTTATAAAATATCTTCAAAGTAATAGTACAAATAAAAGAAGAAGATTTCTTAGGCCCAGAGAAGGAAGGGAGGCAATACAAGTTTGGACTCCAAGTACGCAGGCAAGGCAACTGAGCAACAAAGAGGGCTGGCAGAGGGGAGGATGAGGAACTAGAAATTCTAAGGAAAAACATAAAGCACAGGACCTGCTGGTGGCATTGTCATGGAAAATCTACTGTGACCAAATGGGTGTTTTCTGGCTCTGTTTCCTGTGAAGCATATCTTTCTACTTCCTCCGCAGCTACAGAAAAAGCTTGTCTGCTGTGGGACTGCTGTGATGGTATCGCTGTGGGAAGAGTGTAGGAGTCTTTGTCTATTTATACTCATTTTACGCATGCAGCATTAGTAGAGGTGGTTGGGTAAAGCTCAGTACTTCTGGTTATAAGTAAGTCAGGCACTTAGTTGCATCTTTAGATACCCTAAAAATGGGGGTAGAGGAAAAAACGGTATTTTTGAAGGAGCCTAAATCTCTGCTTTTCTAACAGGAAAAGGAAGAACACATTCCTTGCATATAATCCTTATAGGTGCACATTTTCATGAAGTGTTGCAGTAATTAGCAAGCTATATTTATTACTCCTTAGATTCACTGTTCTTACAGTAGAATATAAATGATTGCATGTATGATCTGGTACTATGTTCAAAATCACCTTATCAGTATCAGTGTCTTGGCAGAGAATAAATTATGGTATAGAAAGTGATCCTTCACTGACTCAGTGTTTATCCTAGCCTAGATACCTAGTAAAGCTTGCCCGTTGTTGAAAACTAGCAGATGTTCCTAGGATGTGAGAAAGTGTGACGATAGAAATGGACTGGGCGTCCTAAAGTAGTTTACCTAAAACAAACATATAGCTGGTGTGTACTCTTCAGGCAGTGGTAGTTCCCAGCAGTGGAAACTGTAATGTGAAAAATCTGTGTCCTGATTCAAAATAATAAAGGCACACCTCCTCCAGACTTCTTCCACCAACCCTCCCAGGAACAACCCTTACACTAACTTTAGTATAGTGGGTGGTTCTGTTCAAGCGAACCATTTAATGTGTTACCATTTGTTTTCAACACAGCAAATCGTATTTGCATAAGGCTTGAATAACTTACTATCAAAATATTAACTCGATATGACTTCATACTCTATAAGCAGCTTACTTCTGTATCTGCCTCGTGCAGCAGTGTAATGAAAGTATTGATGGGAAGAGTCCTGTCTCACACAGCATTGTGTTAAGCTAATACAAGGCACAGAAACTTGCTAAGACACTGTAAAGTATTAAAGTATGAATAGTTAATATTGATATACAGAATATATGAATGTTAATCTTGCCCATTATAGTTCCTAGATACTGCCACGGGACATTAGGAAACAGTGTGTTTCTGATTAATCCAAGAATCTTACCACATGAGCACATGTGCATTGTCCTGATAAGGTTAAAAAGTATGTTTTGCCATGTAAACATATTAGGAGTCTAAGCTATTTCGAATTATTCCCAGCTTTGAGACTTTGATACTAACTCATTGACTTTTCTAATTGGGTGAAAAATAATTCTCTCCTTATTGACTCTGTTGGAATTATTAGCAATTTCTAGAACACTTTAAAAGTGTGGAAATCTGACTTGTCTATTGTTGCTTCACTCGATTTGTAGACAGAATAACCTGTGCTTTGTCCTTTACATCAAAAGAATCAAAAAATACTTTGGGGGTGTCAGCCACCCCATATCATAGGGCCATTCTGGCCTGTGATCCCAGTGCATACTTAGTCATACCAAAGGTCTGTAAAGACTGGGGGAAGAAACCAGCTGTGGATGTCTAGCCTTTGTCAGAGAAGTACTACCTATCTGTGTGTAATGGTGGAATATTCTAACTTTTTCTGAAAGGCTTAAGTGAATTCATGGAATATTTAGTGAATTTCTGAATGTGGCTGGAAATTTTAAATGTGAAAAAAAGTTTTCCTGTAAAACTATTTGCAAATCTGGGGCTGAGATTAACACTGACACCCACTGTAGCAAGGTATTAGCCACAGGTTGAAATCTTCATCTCTTTCATATGTTTTGAAGGCAGCTTTTCGTACAGAATCTCAGCACTCAATGTTTTTCTCTGCAAGTAGCCAGCTGCTCAGAATTTTTAGTTATTTTGGTGAAGAAGCATTCTATGTCAGCTGAGAAATGTTTAAAATGAAGTTAGCCAAATAACTTGGGCTGGGAAATCGCAGATACCATATGGAAATTATATTCGTATTATCATAGAATACATAGTATTAATAATGAAATGCAGATATATCATGAAATTGGCATATGAATAGATAAACAAAACAAGCATATATATGCAGAACTGTTTAATACAAAGTGACTTGTGTATGCATATAATTAACATGAACGCAAAATAACTTGTGTTGCAATTAATATAGATACTATCTACAGAAAATGTTACGTATATGAAGCTCTTGTGTGTTTCATACTGTGCCAGGCGTAAGTGATGCAAAGTCTGATTCACTTCTAGGTACCAATACGGGAAAAACAGTTAAATAGTAGTAATGATCTGCAGACTCCTAGAGAATATACTTGTCTTGATGCAGTGCATAGAGAACATTGAATAAAAATCAGCAAAAACAAGATCACCAACTGGAATATTCTGGGGCCAAAAAGGCAAACTGAATTTAAGCAAGTTCAAAAGAAGACCAAAGGTGACTAAAAATGTAAAAGGAGATGCTGAAATTTGCAGCAGAAGAAACTTGCTATGGCTTTAAAAGTTAAAATAAGTAACCAAGAATATTTGATAAACAATAACAAGCATTAACACTGCATTTTTAAAGAATATGAGGGAAATAGCATTGTGATACGGCATTGGTAATAAGGATTAAACATTTGTAGGGAACTTTGAAAACTAATTAATGCCTATATAAACAGATTTGACAGGTGACAATGAAATGAGAGAGCCAGCATAAATGATTGCAGAGAGGAGCCATCCTTTGGAAAGTGTTACAACTACTGATGCCATTTTGTTAAATACTGAACACATTTAAAAGAAAAACAAACAAACAAACAAAACTGATATTACATATAACCTTGATGGGGTTTTAAAAGATTTTTAACTTTAAAGTATTAGATTTCTGTATAACAAAATTCAAGGAGAGATGTCCTCCGTGGGAGACCCGACACAGTAACGGTTTTCAAGAAACCTGGAAAGTAAATTAAACAGGTGGTTCTTCAGGGAGTCATCTTATTTATTCCCAAAATTGTGAAGAGAAGCAGCTAAGCACTACCCCTTAGCCTGATGAGTCACAGTTCATATTCAGTCCCTGTGGAAATATTAATGGGGCTTGAGGCAGTCTTAGTAGAATCCTCTGATGAAGACAGGAATAAATTTAGGACATATCATTACATGCATCTGTTGGAAAAACGTGTTGGTGAAGTTGAGGGAGGCATATCCTCCCTCGCACTCAAAGGACATTAGATGAGATGAAGATGCAAGCTGGCAGAATCCAACACAGATGTCATTTTAAAGAACTGGGAGACAAACAAGAAATGATTGGAGAGTGTGAATGCATGAAGTCCCAAAACCATGGGGAAAGGAGGGAAATTGGAGAAAATAAATGGTTGGGACTGAAGTTTTCCTAAGAGTCTGCTCAAGGCATGTATGCTTGTGAGAATGGAACACTGGAGTGACTATAAACAGTAAACATCTGGTATTATCTCTTAAATAAGAGACCTAAACACTCTGATTGGCTCTAATTGCATCCTGGTTTTTAAATGTGATTTAAAATATGATATAGACATGAAAATCAGAAGAAATTGTAAAGTTTTCTATCAAAGCCATGTTGGATTTATTAAAAATGAGAAAAGATAGAGTTTGAGGTGTTTTGTTTCAAAATAAAATATTTAGATTTTTCATTGCAAAATCTAGAATATAGTTCTAGAGGTAAAAGAAAAGACCAAGAAAAAGTTAGGATGTGGTCATGTCATCAAAACATTGTGGAGTAAATCACCTGTTGCCTATCAGCTAAGTGACTGGGACTGTATGCTCATTCTTAACTAATTGGGAGGCAGTGTAGTCTGCGTTAAAGTTCTGTGGGAAAGCTTTTAAGCTGAATTGCATTTCATTGGAAGTGAGAAAGGCTAAGAATGTATTAGTGTATTTTGATAAATTACCTTAAAAAATTAATGTTTTGCCCAGTGATAATCCTAATTACAAGAGTGGCAATAGCTCTGAATTTTTGTTGATTTCTGCTTAGTGTACAATTACATGAGGCCTCGGAAGAGATAAACCACTTTTCAGCCATTTGCTAGAGCAACAGATCCATTTATAAGTGTTTGAATATATTCAAATGGGTGGGATTTTATACTCATCCAAAGAAAATACTTTCAGTAGTTAGGAGTGGCTGTAGGTCATATGACCCATTCCAAACTCTTTACTTTACTCCCTAACAAAAAGAAAACCTGTATCCTGGAAAAGAAGCCCGTTCCCAGAAGGCTGCCTGCTGGTGCAGACTGCTGGCGGACTGCTGGCGAGAAAAATTATTTCCTGCCTTTGCTTTCAAATGGAGATAACCAAATTCATATACAATTTTAAATATTGTTTAAAATATCTAGAAGTTCTACCTTCCCACTTTAGATGGCCAGCTATAATTCTGAATGCACTATTTTCTTGGTAAGCAGAACCTTCCTTCTTCTCAGTAAACATAGAAATTATTCTACCCTGCCCTCTGGCTGGGTATTAAATTCACTGTCTTATGGCAATTGTCAAAAACCTCTGAAAAATTCAACAGGTACTCTCTAGGGTGTTTTATTTTATGTATATATATGTATATATATACACACACACACACATACATATTGTAAATACTCTATAGGTCTTTCCACAGAATTTTTTGAGATAATGAAGGAAAGGTAGTCTTCAAAATAACATTCAGACAGTCTCTGAAATTATTAATTGAGCAGAATGTCACAACTGTGTGGAAATACACTGAGCTAGTAGTCAGCCCTGGCTGAGCTTAACTGGGAGACAGAACGCAGGCAAGTGGCTCTCCGAATGCTGGGCTGCCCCAGTAATCTTACTCTGTTATTTCCTTGCCAGCTCTGATTTCTTCCATGATTAATTTTTACGATAAGAGAAAGCTGTTGGCACAAATACAGCTGCTTTTTCTTGTTAGTTACCTGCTGTCTGTTTCATTGTAAGTAGATCTCACTTGTAGAAAAAAGGTCATTTCTGTAAACTGACTGCTGAATGTTATGAAGGGTGTAATCCAAAATTCCTTCCCATATAACTAAATGTTATCATTATATGTTATACCTGAAAGAGTTATCATTGCTTTTTATTTTTTAACTCACATGAATAACTGGGTGATGTTATTTTTTTCTTCTGTGAGGCAGTGTCCTAAGTGTCCTCAGACCTCTGAGAGGAACTGTGCTGCATACAAGCCCACGTAAACTCATGAAATACTATGATTTCCATGGTTTTTGCAGACTTTGATCTATTTTTTATAGAAAACTCAGATTTGGTAGACTGGATATAAAGATATATGAGATGTTTTTCACTCCTTTCCCCCCCACCCCTATTTTTTTTTTTTTTGTTTGGGTTTTTTTTTTTGGCTTTTAGTTTTTATTTTCTTGGGGGAGTAGGGGTGTCACATGACTTTATCTAGTAGATATTCTCATGAGTGTGTTAATTCCTGCATCCCTTCTTCCCCGTCCACTTTACTGAACCTTTCCACACAGAAATAGAAACACTGCCTTGCTGCAGTAACAACAATCTAAGGGACAAAAAAAAATCGACACTACTGGTGCTAATTTTCATCTGGGGATGCATGCTGATGAGGTATGTGCATTTGTTCCCTGCTCCCTTCCTTTCAGTCCCTAACACTGAAACAGCTTTCTACTGATGTTCCCTTTAGGTCTTCGTTCTGGGGTAATTGCTCCGCACTCAAAATTTACCCTCACACATCTACTTCCATAAAGCTTATTTTGAAATCCAAGATTTTTATAGTCATGATTGTTAGTGATATTTTCTTTAACTTCATAAGGCAACAATTCAACTGGTATCAATTAGTATTGTGTCTCTGATTTCAATAGATCTATATCGAGTTGCCACAACCACAGATTTGGCATAACATTTCTTTGGCTTTGAGACATGTTCCTCTGAGAATTCCTTAATTAACACCAAATTTTCATCAATCCTTTCTCCCCTCCTCCTGCTAATTGCTACTACCTTGCTGCATGCAGACAAGGAACGTATCTGTGAGTTGAGTAATGTTCTAGATGACCACTAACATATGTTTGCTTTTTTTTGCTAAGGACAAGTTATTACAGGTGAAGAAAGGTGCTCAGTCTTTCTGAATGTGTTTAATTTCTCATTGAAACTTGGGTTTC
Organism: Eurypyga helias; assembly: GCF_000690775.1. Lineage (NCBI taxonomy): Eukaryota > Metazoa > Chordata > Aves > Eurypygiformes > Eurypygidae > Eurypyga > Eurypyga helias. Next base: position 16,474 of record NW_010247596.1, read on the forward strand.
CATAAGCTCTCTTTTTTTTTTTTTTTATTCCTCACTTTCCAACAGTCAGATTCTCCACCCCAATTTAAACATTATAGCATTGTTAAATGAAGACAATAGAAATTATGGACAATATGAAAGCAATTAAGAATAACAGAAAAGAGGACTGATCCTTTTATTCTACTTTGTTACATCTTCATGTTTTCATGTTTTTAACGTTCTGAAATCTGCTGAAAAATTATTTTAACCATTCTTCTTGGCTATTTGTGTGAAAACACAAAAAATGTCTGTTCAGTCACTAACATTTTGTTTGGAAAACCAATTTTTTAGTTTGCAATTTAACTTTTCTAAGTTTATTGAATAATAATTTAATAATTTCTGTAAGAAAATCTTACTTTTGCTTCTACTGATAAAATGTGTGCTACTGAAGAACTAATCTCTTGCATATTTATTATGTCTGGCATGAACAAATGTCCTGGTAAATGGCACTAGTATGTTTTTTAGCATTGGTCTTGGTTCATATGATCCGTTCAGTCATAACCAATGGCTTGTTTTCCACTTGTCATGTATAAGTCACTTCCTTGTTTCTATCAACAAGATGCAGACAGTGCATTGAGATGTTCGTGTGTTCTGTCAAGATGGCTGATCATCAGCTATGCTAATTAAAGTTACTGAAATTTTTGTAGTACATCTCCTTTAGTTCAGAGTTACTCCAAAAGCCCTTAATTGTACACTGAAAAAGAAAACCTTAAAATGTAAACTGGTTTGGAGTCTGAGAGATTGAAGTGACTGTAACATAAAACTTAGAAAATCTTAATTAAGCAACCTGCTATTTTTTGTTTCTTAATACCTTGACATTTATGCAGAAAGAGCAATTTCTTGGGTGAAGATTAACATACTTTTCACATTTCCTTATTGATTTGGATTTACTGGGGGGATCACCATGTATGTTGTATTTTTGGAAATGTTGCTTCCTGTGGAGACCTTTTTGCTTTTAGAGTCTTTGATTGCAGCTACTTCCAGTATGACTTACTTTCATCTTCAGGTAGGAAGCAAGCAACAGAAATTAGAAATATAAAAGCCCATTTGGTCATTCCCTTCTTTCCATTTTGCCAGAAATGCAGTACAGAGCAGAGTCTAATTTGCCTTTTGGTGAAGCAACCACCACATCCTGGTACTTCTTGCTGATTCAGGAATGTCAGTGTGATTAAAAAGCCTGTGGGCTTTGTAGAACTGCAGGCCAGAATTGAAGGTAAGCAGCAAGGTCTGCTTTGTGAGAGCAGCCAGAAAACTGCCAGATACTGATAGAGAGGAAGCTCAGAGTAGGATATCAGTGAGAAAAAAAATGTTCTCCAGTGGATCAAAAACCTGTTTAGTCTTTGTTTTTATAAACCCCAATATTTTTCAGTTAAAACTACATTTACTGAAAAATGCAGCTTCAAGTTCATGGAATCATTAAATACATCTTCGTTTTGCCAAGCTGTGTCAGCAAGAGAAGGAAGCTTAAAAAACCCCTTTCATGCTTCATTTCAATCTTTTCAAGACAAAATGGTATCATCTCAGTTAAAAACAAAGCTTTGTAAAATTCATCTATTTTAAGTAAATTTGAAACAGAAGTTTAAAAAATCAAAACTTTCAACAAAGTGAGATTTTCAGTTTAACCCAAAACGTATTTTCAACTGTTGTTTGTGGAACCATGATAAAGCAGGATGATCAGCTGTTCACATAACTCCAGCAAAATCCTGTTTCGTAGGGGGTCGGATTGCAGGTACCATGATGCAAGGTCTCTGCTCCCCATGCCCAACACAGCTGATTTATTCCACAGAGTTTCAATCTACTTATAGACTGCATATGCTTCATCCTAGAGATCTGTAACCACCCTTATCTGTCTTTTCGTAAATTTGTGCATGATACTGACAAAAATGACTAAGATTTAATTGAAAAAAGTTAATACCCTGCCCAAAGATGTTCTTCATATTTACCCAATACTTTCTTTTTATTCCCTCTATTCCCCCAAATCTCTACTATTCCTCTGAATGTAATACTTCTTAAATATTTATGTGAGTATTATGGTCTGTCCAGCTAACCATTAAGCAAGGTAGCCATTTTAATTTTTTTAACCTTTCCTCCCAGTGTAATTCTTCTGTCTTGATAATTTTTTGCTTGGGTTGGGTTTTTTTTTTTTTTTCTTTTTAAATTTTTTATTGATTCTTTGTCTCACAGATACCCTGATTAATTTTAAGTTCATTTGTACCTAATAAGCTTATGTAAGCTCACCATGGCAGTGTGAGCATGATCATCTAAGATTATCATGGCAGTGGACATTTCTCTCCAATGAACCTCAGACTCAGCCACAAAAATTGCAGATGAGTACTGTTACTTTCTTCCTTGCATCACTGAAATCAAGAAAGTACTGCCAGTCTTTCTGTGGTTGATAAGTCAAGCCTCTTGTCAGCTTACATTTTTAAGACTGATCCAGTTAACTATTACACTAACCTTTAAAATACTTTCTCTCCATTCCCCAAATTCGTTATCTGCCCTCCTTTGAAGAGAATCTGGAAATTCTTCCTGTACTCTTCTAGCACAATAGGATATTCCTCTTGGAGATGAACTGACCCTGTTCATCTCAGTGGTTCTTTGGAAGCCCAGTGCACCCTCCTACAGCATACATCTATGAATGTCTCTGATGGTGTACATCTCAGGGAGGAAAGAGACGGCCAACTCAAAATCTGTCAAACTACTGACTCTGAAGGAAGTAGAAGGTAAGTGGAATTTTGAAACTCTGATTTTGGCACAATTCACTGGAGATATATCCTCCTTCCCCTGGCTCAAATATTTTTTATTATTTCTTGAAAAAGCTTAAAAACATTTGTAATAATTGCTAAAGCCTCTGAAGAATGCACAGAATTTTTTTTGAAGATGTGATAAATATCTTTAACCTGAGTCTAAAACAGATTGGTCCTTTATTTTACTGGGGGAGGCAGGGGAATGGGGGTGGTAGGCAGAAGAAGGAAGATCTTAAGGGGATTTCTGCCATGAATGAGCACAGGAAACTTCTATGGAACTTAACACACCTTTCATGTATATATTAAACAGCAGCATATTGCAGCTCAATTTTTACTACACTTCTCATGGAGAACAGGACCAGTTTTGTCCCTGATGCTAGTTGGTGACACAGACATGAGGGTGTGAATGTTATTTTTCCACTCTGCAAATCCTTTGTTTAAGCAGGTGCAGAAGACCATGCTTCACACGTTACCAAACTGCAGATCTTGCACTACAAAAATAGAAAAAAAAAAAAAGACCGTTTCTGTTTTGAGAAGCAAAAACCACAATAGCAAAGTTAAGCTGGAAAGACTAGCAGAGTTGAGGCATTTGATGGAGAAATCAATGACTGATTAAATCAGGGACATTGCTATCTCCCTCTCAACACTTTTAGGCACTCACTGCTTTGGCATGTGCAGTGGGTCCAGGACACTTGGTGGCTACAAGGACCGTACTAACATCGATACACCATAAGCCAGATTGCCTGTTTGTGACCTATTTCATCTGAAAATGGTGTGTGTGTCATGCCAGTTCTTTGAAAAAAGAAAAAAAACCTCATGATGAGTTGTTGGCTATCATCTTGAAGCTCTGTCCAAGTTTAATTGATCTGTGATCATGATGAATACTGGTGGCTGACAAGAATTTGTAATAACCTACTTGTTGAGGGTTGTCGACTCCCCTTCAGTTGTCCGTCTTGTGACACTCTGCAGCAGATCCAGCACTGGGTTGTGCTACTCTCCCATGAAACCTTGTCAACAAGAAGGGGAAAAGTGAGCACAGGCAATTAAATATCTCTTAAGCAGTTGTCAGAAACCTCCCAACAGTGAGACTGGGCCCCCAGCCTCTTCCTAGTGACAGCCCCAGCACTGTAGGGTCATGGCTACAACCCAATTAATGTTTGCCAATTCACACAAAGCAAAGAGACTGACTCAGGCTAGGGCTGTTGGGGAAAATATTTTGAAACCATACCAGTTGAGGAGACAACAGGATTCAGATCTTCTGACTAAATGCTCTTAAGAGTGAGTGGGGCTTGTATGGATGGGGGAAATCAGAGGAGATTGTCTTCAGGACAAGGATCAGAGAGGCAGCTTCAACTCCATCTACCTAAAACTGCCTCTGATAAACACGCTTAGGGTATTGAAAGAAAGAGAAAGAATTTTTTAAAAAATTAAAAGAACTATGCCTTATAGATATAGGAGCTTTTGTTTCAGTTTAAGTCACAAAACCCCTAGAGAAGTGATATTTATGGACTAGCATTCCTGGTGGCAATTCCCAATGGATAACTCCATTGAAGCAGACTCTCTTCTCCAGTTTATAACCCTACCTACACATGCTTAAGGAATCATAGGCATATGAATGTTAAACATCTGCTTCTGAAATGGTGCAAAGTGCCTAAAAGCTAAACACTCCTGTGTTCTAAGACAAGAACAGTTTGTGGGTTCAACTTCATGGAACCCTGAATATGAAAAAATATGAAAATAAAAAGTCAGGGAAATGCTGCTGCTTTATTAATAATTAATTAACAACTTCCAAAACATCCAACGATGAATGGGCATCACCCTCTGATCTCCATGTTGCAGGAGAATGTGGTTTTAGCTGTCATTTGGCCTTGGTTAGAAATACAGTCACACGTGTCACATACCACATGCGTGGTGAATCTCATGGCAGGGACAGGTTGCAACTACTTTGCCAGTGCTAAATAGATCATCAGTGTACATGCAAGTATTTAAATCATGGTATATGCATGAGCTCCAACAGGCCTCAGATATCTTGAATTCATCAACTAAGCACATATAACCTTGATATTTCTTTGAAACTTATGAATACTGCCACTTCTTTTTTTCTCAGAGTCTTTAAAATTTATAGGGATCCTTCACAAATGCACAGCACTAGGAAAAGACATATGGGATAATAGAATAAGCTTCAGTATTGTCTTATGTATCTAAACAGTGCATTTGAGTTTAAAAAATTGCATTTGTAGCATTTTGCAATGCAAAAAGTCAGGCTAAGGATTGTATTTGTGATCTCATTAAGTCACTGTGTAGATCTTTATTTTTGCATATGGAACACAGAAGACGTATTCTCAGCTATGAACAACCCTTCTAGGATAAATGGTTTCCAGAGACAGCCCATTCCAACATTGCAGGCTTCTATAGCTGCTAACATCAGAAACATCTTCAGAAGGAGTCAACCAGCCACAGATCTAATTGCCATAGATGAAAATAAATGTAATTTAAAATGTGACACAGATGTATCCAGACCATAGACACTAGAACACACTTGCGTAATCTTCTGGCAATTTAGTAGTCACGCACTAACATCAGTGTTGGAATTAGTGAGATAAATGCTTTTCAGCAGGGCAAGACACACGCAGGTTTACTGATTTTCAGTTGCAATTTCTGCGAACTAGAGTGCAAGAAAGGAAAACATTTTAGTTCATTCCCTACTATCATATATCCAAAGGAAAACAAGCGTACAGAAGGTACTGTAAACAACAACCCTCTGTTGGCCTATAAATGTTTCTTGTTTTTCAGCAACAGTAAGAAACTGAAATGTAAGACAGAACTTCAAGAGGTCATTAGCTTGCCTCTGTGCCCTAAGGTAGGATTAGACATACATTTGCTGGTTCTTGCCTAATCTGTTTTTGAAAACTTTAAATGTGTGTTTTTTAAACAGCTGCCTTAGGTAGTCTTTTGTAGCATTAATTATCCTTACAGTTACAAAGCTTTTCCTAATATCTAGGCTCAATCTTCTTTGCTACCAATTAAGCTGATTACTACTTGTTCTACCCCTATAATAATACCACTCTAAATATAGCATTAAACATAACCCACTTTAAAATTTCTCATGAAGCAAGTAGCGCAGGCAGAAACATTTTTCTAATGTATTACCCAGCTAATCAGCAATTGAGATAAAAATGATTCAGATGTAGTATGTTGTATGGCACAAGGAGATAATTCAGGAAATAAGGCTTTGTAATACATTATCTGGGTTTTTTACTTCCTAACAGACAAAAAATTTCTCTTAGCTCTCTTTTTCATGAGGAAATATTATGAACAGCCTTGATGAATATCTGATTTTCGCTCAGCTGTAGTTAATATATGGAAGAAAATAATAAAGATCCTGGAGTGCATTTCATACAACCTTCGGATTTTATGGATAGATTGCATTAAAAATCACCCAGAGAACAAACTAGAAAGGAAATTTAATGTCCTCAACATGGAAACAAAATATAGATATTAATGTAATTGATGTTATATCAAAGCCTGATATTAGAACAATGTAATATTAAACAACATTGGAATACTGGAGTGGCTGTTGACTAAGTGCAGCCTCTTACACAGGCAGACAAGCTCACCTTCCTACAGTATTCTGTGATGTCTGAAGAGTAATCCTGCCTTATAGGACTTCTTGTCCTGAAACATACAGAAGTGTAAGGATATAGCCGTTCCAAATGAGAAAGGTAAGTAGATTTTAGCACACTGTCCTATTTTAGACAAACTTGAGGCAACACGGCAGCTGTTCTGCAGGACACAATTTTTTATCTATTTAACTGTGGCTTTTGGAGTAATATGCTAGTAATGTCTTCTTGGTGGGATTTACTGGTGACATGACAGATTTATAGCTGAAAACAGATGTTCCTTGTTCCTTAATAGCTGTAGAAGAGTTATGTTTACTGGTGAAATTGCAAAATTATCTACACATAGTGTGGAATTAGATCCATTGTTATTAGAAATCTATATTGGTTGTGTGATCTTTGTGCTTTTTAAATGCCAGGACAATTGAAAATCAGTATGGAAAGTTTGGAAAATTTCACTTGACAACACTTTCAGAAAAAAAAAAAACAAAAACACAACCAAAGGTCAAGGTGTTTTTTTTTTTCCCTTGTTCTCTGTTTGTGGTCTATTAGTCTTTAATCAGCCCTGAAGAAGACAGAGGTGTAGTAATTCCTGCACCAAAACTCTAATTATTAGTTTCTCTATTTCATCATGAAAACAAAACGGCATGTAAAATGCTAAATATTTTTCTTTTATGGAGGGGAACAATGCCTCTCTCAAGCTAAACTTTTCACAAAGCAAACTGGAGGAAAATAAGAATATTTTTTTATAGACTTAGAAAAAAACATGAGAGTAAAACACAATGAATATAGTGAACTTTGCTGTCTGTGTAACAGGTGGCACTTAGTCAACAGCCAATCCAGTATCCACTTTTTGTTTAATATTACATTGTTCAAATACCGTATTTTGTCCTAACATGGATTACTTTAATATCAATATTCTGCTTCCATGCTGAGGACACTAAATTTTCTTTTTAGTATGTTTTCCAGGTGATTTTTAATGTAACCTATCCATAAAATCTGAAGGTTCTATGAAAATGAACTCCAGGATCCTTACGTTATTTTCTTCCAAAAATTAAATGCAAAAGTTGATTCTTTCTTTTCTTAAAGAATAACAGGTAGCAGAGGGGAAAAAGATATTCCCTTAAGCTTACTTTTTTCAAGGTGGCTCCTCTATTTTCTTCTGTTTAGTCTATATTCCCTCTTTATTACAGGGAGAAGGGGAGACAAAAAAAACCAAAAAGTGTAAGTTTTTCTGTAACTGTACATTAATTTTTCCTCTGTACTGTCTTGTGGTGAAAAATTCTTTGCTCCTAGAAAAAGTAATTGCCTAAGTAATTGCCTAAGACAAGCAAGCCTAAGTAATATCACCTGTGTGCTCTCCAAAAAAATGGAACACGTTCAGTGCTACATATAATACACTGTTTTCTCAAGCTAGTCAGTTTATGCAAAGTTTCAGGAAAAAGTTTCTAGGTATGAAACCTCTTTCATCTAAGTCAGGCCACATAAACCAGTCCAAGATTGGTGCTGACTTAAATTTACATTATGAAGCTAAACAAATAGCTAGTTGGTGACCCTGATGAAATTTCAATTCAAGGAAACATTTATAAGGCATATTTCTCTACTGTAAAACTTCCTGTCAGAGCCTGCATCTTAGCACATGCATGAGGGAACCAACACCCATGGGCACTGGAAGCTGGAGCCAGGTTTGGCTCAGTCAGCATATATTGTGCAATGCTGCGCAGAAGCTGAGGTAGATGCTACTCGCCCATCCCATTAGTATGTTTCTTGTATTCTGTAGGCCACACCTGCTTGCAACATCAGTGAAATATCTGTAATAAATGCTTCTCTTTGGTTCAATATTCAGGCTACCCAGGGTTAGCTTTAACAGTGTGTGAAGGAAGATGGGATTAGATACCAGGAAAAAATTCTTCACTGGGCGGGTGGCAAGGCACGGGAGAGGGTTGCCCAGAGAAGCTGTGGATGCCCCTTCCCTGGAAGTGTTCAAGGCCAGGCTGGATGAGGCTTTGAGCAACTTGGTCTAGCGGAAGGTGTCCCTGCCCATGGCAGGGGGTTGGAACTGGATGGTCTTTAAGGTCCCTTCCAATACAAACTGTTCTATGATCTTTATTCTATGGTGGGATGAAGAATGAGCTTAGTGACAATATTGGCCAGAAACACTTTTAGCAAAGGCAACAGAGCAGGTAGATGAGAGCAGTAGGGAATAGTAAGTATTGGGCATAGAAGGTCTTGGTCACAGCGGAATAAGAACTTTCAAAAAATGTATACTGTGATATTAATTCTGCACACAAGTAGGAGACAGACTTGGACTGTCAGCCCAGTCCTACCTGCATCTAGTTAGTCCCTGCCCTTTCAGGGTATATACACAGTAGTGGCTATGTTAGTCTGCCTCTCTGTTTTAGCATAGCAGCCGAAGTTCATCCCTGAACGGTTAGTTATCTGAGGAAGTACTGTAGGCCTTATTCCCAGCTCTGTATGGAGATGACTTTTAGCTCAGCAGCACTTAGCATGTAGCTATCATCTGGATAAGGGTCCTAGAGAGGTGGTGAGTGTGAATACTTTCCTTGTCTTTTATCATTTCCAGAATGAAGATTTGATATTTGAAGTTTAAATCTAAAAATTAAATAGTAAAATATTCTGTGTGGCTAGGCACTTTTCAGTATGTTGCAATAAAACAACTGAGTTTGGCTAGGACATGACCATTGTATCACTATTGGCATATTCATTTATTTTTACCTTTAATGTTTGCATTTGGAAAGTGATTCTGTACATAGAACAGAAACTTGTATTTTTTTTATTACTTTATGTTCCAGATTTCTTACAAGTGGAAAGTGTTTTGAGGTTTTTAAATGTTGCTAGCTTGTCTGTTTTTTTATTTTCTTACTGGCACATTTATCTGCTCTATAGGAAGTTTCTCAGAGCTCAGTCTTTTATTTTGAGACTCAGTTTTTGTCCTTTTAGCCCTGGAATTTTTAAGGAATCCAGGCGACTTAAACTGTTTTGAACAACCCATTTCCCCTTCCATCCAGCCTGCAGAGAAGTTTTCCCATTTTAATAACTGTCTTTACTAGATTTCTTGGTGGAAAACAACCTGATGCCTCTTTGCACTATGACCCTCAGGCTGAGTAACATGTTGATTCTGGGTTAACCGTAGAATTAGCCTAAATTCACATCCAGATTTTTCAAGGAACTGAACACAAACTGCCTTCTGCACTCTCCTAGCTACCCATGCACACACACGTGCATGCACGCACACACATGCTCTTTAATAGATATTTCTTTTCCCCCCCCACTTTCATTCTCTCCACCTCAGGTATTTTTTATACTGAATTTATTCATTTTATTTCTTCATTTATACCGGTTCTCGGAATTTGTAATGGGATTATGGAGTTAATAAATGCCTTGGTGATTAGTTCATATAGTTTACATAAGTATCCATATGTATCTCTTTATGAGTTAATTATCCACATTGTTAGATTAAATGCATTGTTAGCTACTGCAGGTATAATTTTATTGAATCTTTTCTGAGATTTTGGGGCAAGAAAAAGTTTGGTTCTTTTTTTCTGTTTGGGTTGGGCTTTTTTATGTAGTTCTTGTTAATATACTAATTTTTTTCATAAAAAAACAAAACCAACTTTTTAAACATCAATGCCCAAACTTTGTCTAAAGAAAAATTTCTGTTTTCCTTACCTGGAAAGAAAAATTTCCCCACTTCCAAACAGTGGTTCAACAGGTTTTCTCTGAAGTGGAGAAAGGTCACCTGAGAAAAGGACTCACAACCTGAATTACTGGATTAGGTCATTGATACAAAATGGGAACTTCCCAGGACTGCACAGAGAAGATTGTTTCAATTTGTCATGTTTGAGGTCCACTGATAGTGTCGTCAGCAACATCACTTCCTTATGGAGGCCCGTAGATGATTTTTAAAAAGTGTGGACAGAGAAATATCCTGTATAAATGGAAGGGAGCAGGAGGGGTAGGGCTACCATGCCTGCCAGTTCAGTCTGTGCTTCACAGAGCAGAATGTTCTGAGACCTTTTTTTAAACCCATGACTGTCAGCTAATCATCAAACCTAGCTCCCATGCACCCTTTTGCACTGAAATGACCATAAGGTGTTGGAAACGGGGCTGCAGGGTACTCATTGGCCAACTTCCCAGTTGCCTCTGCCATCTGTCTGAAATTCAACCCAATGGAAACAAGCGACTAACTAGAAAATACTTTAGTGTCCTATATTTTGTTTGTCATATTATTAAGCAACAGTTCTGTAAACGGTAGAAATGGTCCAAGGGAGAAAAATCCACAGCCAGATCATGCTTTGGATCTAAACTTTTCCAAATTTAGCAATGTTCCAATCTGTGGTTTTGATTTGGGTCCAGATGAAATTAACATACATTTAATAGTAATCATGAGGGCTAACTGAAGTTATGTTTGTGCTAGTAAAAACAGCCCTTTTACTGGAGCTGTTCAAGCAGCAAAATTAACTAACTGTAAGATACACAAAATAGTGTGATTTGTTATTTTTTTTAATGTTACATTATTTGTTAGTTATGAAACCCCTACCAGCAATCAGTTGCCTATATTTTTTCCAGTTTTTGTGTCCGGAGTAACATTAAGTAGTTACGGATTGATCAAAATTCAAACCAGAAATGATATGTTGCTTTTTAGAATATATCAAGTTTGAGGGAATAAACAGTAGCGTGACACTTACTTATGTTCCAAAATAGAACATGATGAGAAATTATTTTCTCAAAAATTTATTCTTCCAAATGATTGCAATCATAAGATCATAATGGTTGGCTAGGATCTGAGTCACTAACTGTAAAGTATCTTATCTAGCAACTATAAATTGTGCTAGAGATGCTAATGCACTGCATTTCTGTATTGCTGCCAGGTTATGCTACAACCATTCAGATTAAATGGTGTTACAGTTTCACTTGTTTTTATTTTCTAACATGCTGCAAAACAATCTTTTATGAGAACTGTTAGAAATTAAGGATAATCTGTTCATAAAACAAGTTTTAAAGTCCAAAAAAAAAAAAAAAGAGGAAATATGGTGACAATATTGCAGCTGGAGATGTGACATCTTTGAATCTCTCCATCAGAAGGAGGAAGCTGTTCTGCAAAGTGCTGAGCAGAACCGCTCCTACTTAGAATATTTTTCTGCAACAAAAGGAGGAGAGTAGGTAAAGGTTACTATATCTCTCGAACATGCAGCACAGCTGCCAAAGACATAAGGGGTAATATTCTACATGATTTATATATAAAATCCGTAGAATGATTGCGATCATTATTTTATGTGTATAAAAAAGCAGGTACAAACTTTCACTACCAATTGAAAGGCTTCAAATCCTCTTACACTTTTCTTGTAAAAAATTAAAATGGTGCAGCATTGGATTAGAAATTCTTTAAAGAGCAAACATACATTCAGTCTTACTGCAAAAGACTTGAATAGCGTGATTTTTCACATTAGGGAGATTTATGTTTATTCTTCACACCTGCATATCTGTCACAATCATCTCTTTAGTATTTGTTTTCATCATCTCTTATTGTCATATTTCAGCTCCAAAACTGCTGTAGATAAGCTGAACAATTTTCTTGCTCACTTGGTTTGGTGCTTTAATGTATGCTGTCCCTATGTACTGCTTTAGGGTAATGTTTTTCTCTTTTTGTCTCTCTGAAAATTGTTGCCAGTTCTGTAAGTCTGGCAATAATTTTGGCTATATAAATTCCCTTCTCAAAATGTTTAATTTACTTGACCTCATATTGCTTGAAACTGTTGAGTCTTTTTAACTGTGCAGTACACGTTGCCCCATACTGTACCAGAAAAGGACACTATTTTGACTGTGAATTCCCATAGCTGCAGAGACGTAAACACAATGCAATCACCTCCTTCAACAGTACTTTTCTAAGAGCTGGCAGATTGATATTTCTGGAGAAAGTCATGTGAGGATTAATTTTTGTATGGATATCAGTCCTCGATTTTCCCTAATCTCATGGCTGCAAAACGTAGCCTGCAGTTGTGTAGGTTGGTGTTGCATATGAGAAGCTTTACCTAACTTGTTACCTAGCTGATGTTGAGAAAAGTTGGTTGAAAAATACACGTTTTAAGAAATACCATTGAATAAATAGCTACCTGCATAGGCATAAAACAGAACATCTGACTTTTCTAAATTAAAAGAAAAACAATTCTTAATCATTTTGTATGAATGTAAAATTTAGAGAGGAATTTCTGTGTTGTCCTTGCTTGAAATGTATTGATTGTGAGGTAGATTATTTTTGTTAAATGGTACACTCTCAGTTGTACTGTGTTTTGAGTGATGTCTCTCTTCTGATCTACCCTCATCACTCTGGGGCTAAGGGGAACACCATTACTGGGTGTCTGATGTGCCTCTGATGCACTACCGAAAACTGCATATATTGGGGAACATGGCTGTAGAGGAAGAGAGATATTTAATTCCATTTTAATTTCGGTGGGAATACATTGTGTCTGTGTTTTTTTCCCCAAATATGCCCCTTTCTGCACTTTTGCAAGTTGTTGCGGTAAGATAACTCCGAAGATGATAATAAACCAGACATAATGTTGAAAAGCTAGAAAAGTCTCATAATTGTGAGAGGCAGAGTATAGTAATACCAGCTGAAGTTCAGCATCATAGACATCTTTCAAGCAAAGGGCAATTAGTGAAACTGTCAACTCCTGTGGAGATGGTGGTCATAAGCAATATTACGGTATGTCGGGACCCTTCAGAGAATCATCACAAAAGTTACACTGTGACGCTGAGGATAGTTGCCTTCAAACTCCGATCTTGTGTGTCAAGATTTTGTGCCTGTGAAAAGCCCACTAAGGATGTTTTACCCAGGATGATATCTTTATATATTTCCATAGAGACACCTGATGTTAGGAGTACAGATTGTCTCACACAACAGTCAGAAGACTCTGAAAGTGTGTCACACATGTCACCTGCCAGGAGAAATCAGCTCCCACAGGACACCAACAGTATTCCAGCTGAATATGCTGTCACAGAAGTGGTTTTGTAGACTACCAAGACGAAGTGTCTAGGCTGGATCTGATTTGGACATAGAGTTCCTCAAATTTTGTACCAGGAAGTCTAAAATACATTGATTCTCATTTTTTAACATACTGAGATGAATAATTAAGTAGTGAAACAGAATTCAAATAAACTAAAAGTATCTGTACTAATACTGACTCAGCAATTCAATTAAAAAACTTATTAAAGTACACAAAATAATGCAGTAATTACAGGCTAAATCCTGGTAGGGTCTAAGAAAGCATAAAAATGTGAAGTACACAGATGTAAATGTTAAGGTGGTTTGTGTATGAAGGACTTCTTCATCAACACGTGGCAGACTGTTACAGCTTTGGTTGACATTCACTGAAACAGTCCATCAAAAAATCTACATGACTCAAAAACAACTATGTTCTGTGTGTATCATGCCAGTATTTTGATACAATAAAAACATAATAATGCCTTGCTTTCTCTCAGTAAATGCATCGTGTGCATTCTAACCATATCAACACTCTTGGGTGTGAATGTAGCCACACGTTTTTTCTAGACATGGATTGAATTAGAAAAAAATAAAAGTGTAATATTGATTAGTTAGAAAAGTAAAATAAGACAAAAATATGAAGCCTGTAGGTAATATGGAAACTTTCTGGGCAGTAGCAATGCAGTGTTGAGTTATATGCAGGGTAAAGCATGTATCGGTTTCAAGAAGATGGAAGTCATGCCCTCATGCAGCTCAGCAAGATGTTACATGATTAAAATACCATGCTGGCTAGCCAGTCATTTCTTGCTTGTGCATTTGAATTATTGAATGTACATCATGGTTTTCAAACTCTTCAGGGCCCAACCTGGACAATGGAGGAAGCAAGCGTATTTTGTTGAGCTCGGGCATTGATAAGTAAACATTGTGAACAAGTCAGAAGCAAATGCAATTCCTTTTTTTCATCTGAAAACAGCCTGGTTGATTCACCTACCCTTCAACTACTACCCTTGGGTGAATCACAATTACTCAAGAAACCATTAAATAGCTGGAATTTCAGTTGAGTGGAAAAACACACTAATACATATCTTGTTCTTTCTCTTTGATTCTG
>NW_010247596.1:30999-31199 GCF_000690775.1 Eurypyga helias
AATTCTTAAAATGTCAATTTCTATATCTATTGCCATTCTATATAATGGTATTCTGAGATTCTCCACATCATATTTTAATACTTATGTATTAACACACTTAATAATTTTATTTTCTCCAAAACATTCCCTATGGAAATTCAGATTTTAAATGTAGGCCTGTCTTAGTTGTTCCTCCATATGCTCTATGAGTTATATATGTA
>NW_010247596.1:31246-38021 GCF_000690775.1 Eurypyga helias
CGTATTATATATTTAATCATACTATAAAATAGTATACTATATGTAATCATATTATATAAATAATACTTACTTTCTTAAACTGACGATTGTGTAATAATTCTCCATGTTTCTCTGCGTATTTCAATGGAGTATATTGGTATTCCCATCTTCTGAAGCCTTGATAGTCATGAAAGGATCACTTGAGTTTTTATACTGACAAGCGAAACATAAGAACATGCTCAAATAACACTTTATGAAATTGATGGTGATGGCGGACAAACTAGAGGATCTGATTTTAGCTGAAACAGCTATAATGAATTCATATCATCTGTATGCTATCATTTGGCTGATCACAGGTTAAGTACATGCCAATTGTACCTTGGCAGCCCACTTAGAAATTACAGTTTTCTGTAGATTAAATGTGAAGAAGAAAATTTTATTTTGAAACTAAATTCTAATAGCAATTGGGAAAGGAGATGAATATCTGAACATAACTTGCTAGAGAGAGCTATTGTGTACAGATAAAAATCACGGATTGAGCTGGAGTCTCAAAAGGCTGATTCTAATCAAAAGTGAGTATCTGTGATTTTGAAATGTAGTTCTCCAGCAGAGGGGCTTGAGAATAGATTTGCTTGAGAAGCTATGTGCACATTGCACAGCATCAATACGGTATCATCATCTGATTTTGTGAGAAAAAAACAAACCCAATAACAGGGCCTGAAGGTCATAATGAAAAGACTGGGGGAAACAGAAGGGCATCTGTAGAATAAGTAGTATGAGTCGTATTGGGCCATCTTGTTTGGAGTGTCGGTTATGGTAACTAAGTATTTCCCTTAAACAGTTCATCCAGCCTCATCTTCAGTGCCTTACATATAAAATACCTTAAATACACTGATGTACTGGAAACTATTTCTGCTTGGTTTTGTTTATAATGCATCCTCTTAGTTAACGCTCTTTTCATTTCATTGAAGTTAGATGTTACCCTTTATCAAAACTAATTCAACACTTAATGAAAGAAACTTTTTGTCTTGAAATTCAACTGGCATCACATTGCAGGTTATAAAATATCCAGGAAAACATCAGAATTTGGTGAAACAGTTTGTCCCGTTAACTTTCATATTGCACTTTGATCTTTGTTGAGTGATGTCAGAACATTTTCTGCTGATTCAGTGAGGAGTGGATGGCCACAACAGATTGCCTTGTGTTCTGAATGAGGTGAGGTTGTCCAGCAAGTGGATGAAATTGCATGGATATTGACTTTACTTTTGTTTTGTTGTGAAGTAGGAAGGTAGCCTCTAAGCATTCTGGATTTTTTTTATTTCTTTGGTCTTTATCGCCAGGTAATTCTAAAACTTGATTCCTTTTTCCAGCTATAACTAGTGAGAATTGTGATTTAATCTCTTCCAGAGAGGACAGTTAAAACACCTCCCACCTATTACTGCTGTAGAGTTGCCTAGAAACTCTTAAGCCTTCAAAGCCAGGGCAGACCAAAAAGAATTTTTTCCTGTGCCCAACTCTCTAGTTGTTGCTAAATCATTTTGGGATTTCATTCAGGTTTCTGATCCGCATCCCTACAGCTCTTTCTGGTAATACCTCTCTCTTTCCAGTGAAAAGAGGATTTGACTTTCAGTTCAGTGGGCAGAATTAGTAAGGACAAGATGCAGTCCATTGAGAGAGCCCTTGAATGTGGGATTCACTGCAGCTGGAGATCCATCTGAGCCAGTCTTGACTCCTGTAGGGTAGGATAAAAAGCTCATCTCTTTATTCTGCCTTTCCCCATGTTGGAATGCAGAGTGCTCCTAGCAACACTGTTCTGGACACTGCCTTGTTCAGTTCCATTTTCTAAATGAACTGCTACATTATAGGGGCTCTTACTGAACTTTAATTCTGCGTGTAATATGAAACTGGTAACAACGACCATAGAAAGGAACGGGAAGAGAACACACCCTTTGCAGCACTTCTGTTTAGTTATGTTGCCTTTGGAGTCTCATTTGCCACATTGGTAAAGGCTTGTGCATTCATATACCAGCAATCGTCAAGCATTTGTCACATATGGTTTGTGAACAGTCAGTGCTTACAAACAGACTAAGTTCTTCAGGTGTAAATAAAAATCAGTGCCCTCTTTTTGACAGCTGTCCTATTGATTGCGGTTGTTACATGTGTATTTGTAAATCCATCAAGCACAGAGATTACAAGGAGATTCAGCTGATCTCTGCAAGATGGTTATGGCAGTATTTTTCTGGTCTATCTGCATATCAAAGAACGATGAAGGTTAGAGTGGAAGCGTGATGGAAACAGAATGATGTGGAAAGGGGAGATTGAAACGATCAATCAAAGGAAGGATGCAATCAAGGAGAGGATCATTTAGTAGGAAAGTTAGGGAGTGTTACAGAAAGACGTAGATGTAAAGTATGGAAAAGGAAGAGTTATTAGATGCAGAGGGAAGATGACATAGATTATGCAAAGGGCCCTGGCTTTTTCTTGTGTTCATGGGCCCAAAATTCTCTTGCCAGCTTTGATTGTCATCAATAAAACTGCTTCCTCACAATTACCATATGTATCTGGAAGCTAGCCACACTCCTTGTTTAACCACAGTGCATGCTTTGGAAATTTCATTTAAATGTCAAAACTGTCTGTTTGAATTGAATTGGATTCTATTTAACTGTTTGCTTTTATCTAAGTCAACTTGCAGCACCAAAATAGCTGCTAAATTTTCTAGATTTTAACCTCTTCCTCTCCATTTCTTACTTTCTATAGTGTCAAAACACATTTTGGTTGTTTTATGTGGCTGTTTCACACACACATACACTCACACACTAAAAAAAGAGCAGGGGAGGGAGCCTGGAATTTTACAGAATGCTCCAAATAATTGGCCTGAACTCTGTATTTAATGTTTACTAATGGCATAGCATTGGACTATCATATGTAGGAGGACAGTGGCCCAAAAAATGCTTTTTCCAGACTTCCTTTCAGATCACCTAACTCTGATGTTCATGATTATGAAGGTGTCCCATTACATAACTGGAACTGCCTCAGCCTTTTGTCTTGTATGCTTTTTAGATTTTCTTAGGGCCTCATGGAGGGTAGACACAAGAGGGTTGCTTACATTTTTGGAGATCTAACAATTAAAAACCCTTCTTTAAACAATCTTTTCATATTCATCCAAATACTTTAGAACTACGTCAAATTTTGAATGAGTTTGTTAGCCCTTCTTCAGCAGCCAAACTGTATGCATCTTACTGGAAGACTTTTCAGATCTTTAACTATTAATAACTGGAAAAACAGCTGGTGCCAAAGCTACACCATATGGCAGATCCTCACAGTGACACAAGTGCTTATGGTGATATAATAATGAATGAAAAATGAAAAGATTAATTGATGATATATAGCCTGGCAGAGAGGCTTTAACAGATGACCATTTGTACGGATCGCACAAACAGTCCTGACCTGGTGTGCAATCCAAGGGCAAGGTCTTTCATTTATGCTTATCATTATGGATGGCTGTAGTCTAGAGTAATACCAGTTGAGCAGGCAGCTCTGACTAACTTCTTGTCTCCAGAATAACCTGAATTCCATTACTCCATTTTGGTTTTCATTACTTCTGGTTTTGAATAACTTCGGAATGCAGAGCAATATAACATATCAGCCTTATAGTGCTTCTTCCATTTTTACCACTTTCCTGCTAAAGATTTCTTGCTTCAAGCAGCGCCTTGCCTGGTTTTAGCATCTAACCCTCATTCCTGCCTGTCCCATTATCTTCCATCAACCATGCTTTTACTGTTTCATCTCTCCCTTGGTGTCCTCTTCAGCTTTTTGCTCGCTCTTTCAACTCACGGTATAAAATGATGCACAAGCACAGCCACCATCTCTGTATGAACCATCCTCTCCATTCACAGCCTGCCTCTGCCTTCAAACCACAAGCTCAGGCAGGCTTTCTGATCTCTCCACAACAGCAACTTGCACACACCTCAGGCTCAGCATGACGTAAAAGGGTCTCACATTCACTCCCATTGTCTAGTTTTTCTTTCTTGTTTCTTTCGTAAAGCAATTTATCAGTCAGGCGTGTTATTCCAAACAATTATTTTCTTCTTAGAAATATCACTAAGTTCTTGCTTCCATGGTGTATGTGAATGTGAATGTGAAAATCTCAGGCTCTTTGCAGCCCTGGATCAATTATTCCAGCTTCCTTTTCATTACTCCTCAAAAATGTTGTCTTTAGCCATAAAGTGCCTATCCTGAATGCAGCTACAGGGGATGTTTTCCTGCCCATTATTTTCTGCTTTCCTCTTTGTCCAACATGAGGAGTTTGGTCTTTGTTTTCAAAGCTTTTCATGGGAAATCACCAGTTACCGTTCTTTTTCATACTTTCACCAGCAGTTGGTAGTTACATAGTAGCAAGCACCTCTGTGCTTCTTTTTATGATAGTTTTCTTAATTTTCCTCTGTAAAACTGTCTTTGATGTGCTGCTTGCACATCGCTTGAGAACTGTTACCTGTGCAAGTCACCTCCGCATCCTGAAATCATGTTATTGCAGCACCCCAACTTTGTCTGGCTCTGTCTCATATTATTTAGATGGTGTGCACCTGTGAGGTCTCTTCTTTTCATGTGTCAGCATTGTGATTATTTGCCTGCCAAAGCTCCGTGTAAAATTTTTAAACCATTGAGGTCAGGACTTTCCCGCAGAATGTAAGAGTGGGAGTATTCCAGTAACATTTATACAGATTTAACCTTCTGTAGTGAAACTTCAGAAGACTGAAGTGGCTCTAAGGGGCTACTGAAGGAACCAAGATTACATGACATTGTAATGGTGACACAAATTGGTATTGTTTAATACCAGTCTCAGACACTTTTAGACATGCCAGCGCCTTCAGTTTTTCACCCACAGCTTGAAGCAGAGTTTTTTTAATCTTCCTCTACAGAGATTTTTTGTTGTTTTTCAGGTAGAATGATCTTCATGTGTTTATGCTTCATTTCATACTATAAGCTGGTGCTTTGCTGCACATTCAGTACAAACTGCTAGTACTGTTGGATAGCACAGACTTCGAGATAGGAATACACATTTCACTCTTTTATTCTGAATTCCTGTTCCTGGCATTTTTAGTCATTCTTTTTACCTGTTAGCTTAAATAGCTTTACTTGTTATGTAAATATCCTTCTGTTTCTTTGGGTACTTCTTACACATTTATTTCCATTTTTAATATATTTTCATTCAAGTTAGCATGTTCAATACTACGGTATTCTAAAATTCTATTTAGTTATTCAGTGTACTTGAGGGTAAAATATTTCACATGTCTTGAGTTCATCTTGTGTATGACGCATTACCCATGTTAACGTTTTTCTCTAGGTGTCTATAGTCGCATAGCCTTTTGTCTAAAGACTTTGTCTTACAGATTCTCTGTAAAGTCTATACTAGTAATTTTTGTGTTGTCTAAAAGGAACTATCCCTTAAAATCATCAATATATGGGATTTCTCCACTTTTACATGTCAGAGATCTATTATTTGATTGTTTTGTTAAAAATACATTAAAAATACACCTACTGAAATCTATACCTTTATGGTGTGATTGCACGATTAAATATTTTATACCAAATGTGCTTTGGACTAAAACCCAGTTGTCTTCTTATCCCCATGCCAAGCAGTCTCTCAGCAACCTCTGCTTTAGGAGGCAGAGATAATTCCATTTACCTAATTTTTTTTCTATTGAACTTATTTTTCCACCTTTTAATATTTTGCTTTTCTAAAATAGACAGGACTGGACAAACCACACTCAGGAGAGTTGAAAAGGTGCCGGATTCTTTCAGCTATATACAGCAGTTCCCCAGAATGCAGCGAGGTACCTCATAATCTTCGCTGTCCAGCCAACATCCCTGTGACAGCCCCCCGTAAGTGAAGAATAATTCTCAGCCACTAACTTACTGCTGTTAAAAGTGATGTGGAAGATTTTTTCTGTTTAATCCCCCAGTATTACCATGAGACATGACTGTCTAGACTTTCTCCTTACCCCAAGTGATGGTCTGACGCTAGCATCCTCAGTGTTTGTGCAATCTGGTTTTTTTCCCTCGTGTTTTCATGAGAGTGCCTAGCTTTTGGTGCTTTTCCTCCTTTTCAGCTGTGCAGCAAAATGCATCTGAACTTCAAATGTAAAACGTAGCACAAGGTACTTCCTCAGTTCAGTTTGTGTAATTCAAGATGGTTTTTGTGCAGCAATTCTACAACCTTTTTGCACAGCTCCACTAAGACCTCACTAAGAGCACTTAAAGCAACAGAGTTCCTGTTTCCTTGCCCTGTATTTGTGTATAGTTTTGTATCTTTATTTTGTCATAACAATAACTTCCTCCCTGGTTTACTTACTTTTTTTCCATTTTCAAAGTTTTGACAATTCAAGGGGGAAAGTGAAGAAATTATATGAGGAATGAGGCTGACTGTTTTTCTATGGTAGAGGCACTGCGTTTCACAGTGCAGAAATCTCTTTAGAAACATTCTGCTTTCCAGTTACTTAGAGAGTCATTCACATGCCTACAAAACATAGGCATTTAGTGCCAATATAGACACCTTCAGGTATCTGAGACATCTGCAGGGCAATACAGTGGAACACAGAACTACTAGGAGCTCCCCATCTGTCTGGAGTCGCAGCCTGAGTCCAAATGGAGCACACCGGCAATTTTAAAATGGTAATAGAAACCACATGAAGGCAGCTGAATTGCTCCCGTAGGATATACACAGGTTTCAACATGAGAAGACTCTGGCCTATAGCAGTGTTTTCTGTGCCCACCTTACAGAGTTGCACAGTTCAGC